>NW_026945632.1:1175322-1182822 GCF_034702125.1 Engraulis encrasicolus | reverse complement strand
GTGAATTGACGTCATTAAATTCTCGGCGGGAAAAAAACACCACGCCCTGTCCTGCATGCGCGCGCAGGATGACTATGAGGAATATACACCCCGCTGACAGTACGTCTATGCTTTACCCCAAGTCTGCACAGTATGACTATGTATCAGGCTTCATACTACATATGAAAGGTGGTGTGTGTGTGTGTATGTGTGTGTGTGTGTGTGTGTGTGTGCGTGTGTGTGTGTGTGTGCGTGTGTGTGTGTGTGTGTGTGTGTGCGTGTGCGTGTGTGTGTGTGTGCGTGTGCATGTGAGTGTGCATGTGCGTATGTGTTTGTAGGTGTGTGTGTGTTTGTAGGTGTGTGTGTGTGTGTGTGTGTGTGCGCGTGTGTGTGTGTGTGTGTGTGTGTGTGTGTGTGTGTGTGTGTGTGTGTGTGTGTGTGTGTGTGTGTGTGTGTGTGTGTGTGTGTGTGTGTGTGTGTGTGTGTGTGTGTGTGTGTGTGTACCTGTGTTGTTCCTCTTCTTGCTGTTCTTGAGGCTTCGTCTGCCACTGACGCAGCTGGAGTGTTCGCTCATGGAGTCCTGTGCAGAAAAATACATTACAATATATAACAAACTTATTACAATATATTACAAACTTATTACAATATATTACAAACTTTTTACAATATATTAAAAACATATTGAAAAATACATTACAATATATTACAACCTTATTACAATATATTAAAAACATATTGAAAAATATTAAAAACATATTAAAATACATTAAAAACACATTACAATATATTAAAAACATTTAATGCTTTTTTAATTTAAAGGGAAACTACTGGAGTGTTCGCTCATGGAGTCCTGTGCAGAGAAATATATTTAAATCATATTAAAATATATTTAAAACATATTCAATTATATTACAAACATATTCAAAGTATATTAAAAACATGTAATGTTTTTTAATTTAAAGGGACATTATGCAGGAAATGGTCAAAAAAGGTACTGCAATTATGCTGCTCATTGAAACTGGGTTGGCTATCGCCAAATTTGTTTTTTACATGAAAGTTATATGGAAGACGGGCATTGGATGCATGGAGGTGCCCAACCACATACCTGTAAAGGTCTGTGTGCCCAACACTAAACTCGCTCACCCACCAATCATAAGTGGGGTCGGAAATGAGAATTTGTGAAAAAGGCGAACGAGGAAGTGCCTTGCTAATCAGCGAAAGCTAACCAGCCAAATCCTGCCCCCCTGGTTCCTACAACTTTAACAGACACTAGTGGATTTAAAAAAGGACCCTACCCTAATGCTAAGGAAGATAACAACGGACTTCGAGGTCGACCGGTTGCACAAAGTTCATGGCTAGGCGGAAGCAACTCCTCCTTGCTGCGCACGCGCACGTTGCCAGGATTCGGAGCCGCCTGAGTTATCCCTTACACACATCAGCGCCCCCTACCTGTGTGGAGGTCACCTCATCGTCGGCGGTTAGTGATCCCTTACACATATCAGCGCTACTGGTCACCTACTGGTCACCTCGTCTGCGGTTAGTTATCCCTTACACATATCAGCGCCCCCTACCTGTGCGGAGGTCACCTCGTTGGCGGCGGTTAGTTATCCCTTACACATATCAGCGCCCCCTACCTGTCACCTCGTCGGCGGTTAGTTATCCCTTACACATATCAGCGCCCCCTACCTGTCACCTCGGTGGCGGTTAGTTATCCCTTACACCAGTGTTTCTCAAAACTTTTTGTGTGAAGTACCACCCGAGAAAATATTGAGCTCTCCGAGTACCACCTTGACAACCAACATTAGAGTATTGCAGCAAAGGCCTTCCATATTCACTTTTGCCAGTCAATACAGGAGAGGTTCATAACGCCATCAACAGCTACGGTCACATTCAGTGCAAGTTTGTTTTTAAATTTCTTGCTTGACTTGTATTATTCGGCATTATGTTTTCAGATTCATACAGATTCAATATTACAAAATGTGAGACCAAAGACACATTTTCGACTGCAACAACTTGATCAGCCTTCAAATCAATGCACACAAAAATGAATTCTTCCAAGTACCACCAGAGATGTCTCAAGTACCACCAGTGGTACGCGTACCACAGTTTGAGCACCACTGCCTTACATATATCAGCGCCCCCTACCTGTGCGGAGGACGTGCTCCCGGTGGCCTCGCTGTCGCGCATCATGGCGCTCTCGTAGCCGCTGCTGCCTCCGCTGTTGCCGTGGTGATAGAAGAGGGCGGTCTTGCCCATGGCGGGCGGCAGCTCGCCGCTCAGCACGCTGCTGTTGTCGCTGCCGTGGCCGCTGCTGCACCGGTGAGCACGCCGCGGAGCCGTCACCTAGGCAACAGTAGACAGAGTAGCATTTAGAAGGTTGCAAGTTCAATCCCACTTTCACTTACCGTGCATTTCACATTTTATATTATTATATAAGATACTATGTTCCTTCACTAAGTTAGGATAGCATGTATGCTGTTATTAGCTAAATCTGCTACCGTCACCTAGACAGCAGAGTAGCATTTAGAAGGTTGCAAGTTCAAGTCCCACTTTCACTTACCGTGCATTTCACATTTTATATTATTATTTAAGATATTATGTTCCTTCACTAAGTGATATTTTTAGCTAAATCTGCTAACCTCGTCTATAACATTTTCAGCAAGAATGCAGTCTAGTATTTGTATTTAAAAACAGTTTTTTAGATTTTATAGTAACTACAGTACCTTGCTGTATAGTAGAGTATGGTAGAGTACAGTACAGTACAGTAGAGTAGAGTAGAGTAGAGTAGAGTACAGTACAGTAGAGTAGAGTAGAGTACAGTAGAGTAGAGTAGAGTAGAGTAGAGTAGAGTAGAGTACAGTAGAGTAGAGTACAGTAGAGTAGAGTAGAGTAGAGTACAGTAGAGTAGAGTAGAGTAGAGTACAGTAGTGTACAGTAGAGTACAGTAGAGGAATTACAGTACCTTGCTGTAGAGTACAGTATAGTAGAATAGAGTACAGTATAGTAGAGGAATTACAGTACCTTGCTGTAGGGAGAGGGCAGTGTGTGGACCACCTTTGGCCTCTCCTCCATGCCACTCTGACCTCCGTGACCTTAATAGTAACAATAATAACAATGATAATAATTACATCTTTAATAACTATTTAATAATTATTATGATACTTTACAATAACAGTTTAATTAAATGTAATTAATAATAACTATGTAATATTCAATTATTGAGTCATAACAAACTTGCTATAACTATTTGTATCGCACCATACAGCTCAATGTGCTTAGACAAATGAACAACAACCCAAAAAAAACAGTAATGATGAATTTAAATACATAAACAAAAAAAATAAGAACGAAATCAATAGAATACGTATGTTGATTAAAGAAGACAACAGCAGTGAACCTTGACCTGCTGAATTTAAATACATAAACAAATAAAATAAGAACCAAATCAATAGAATACGTATGTTGATTAAAGAAGACAACAGCGTAAAAAGGCAGCGAGCGGTGAACCTTGAACTGCTGGTCCTTGTGGATGCTGTTGTGGCGTCGTCCCGGCAATAGCTTGGCCGCGTTCCTCAGAGTCAGGCGTGCCCCCCACTCCGCCTCCACTCCCCCGGCCGTGCCCCCCTCCGCTGCCTCCTCTGGGCCCCCCCCCGCTGCCCTGCAGCAGCTCCGAGATGCGCCCGTTCACCGCCCTCAGGGGCAGCTTGGACGCCAGGCTGGACCCCCGGCTGCGGCTCAGCGACTGGGTCGACCACGAACCCTGACCTTGGCTCTGACCTTGGATCTGACCTTGGCTCTGACCTTGGCTCTGACCTGAAAGTTGGAAAGTTTTGAACGTTTGTTTATTTAACACTTACACTGGGACAGCATATATTAATAGCATGTAAGATAAATAAAAAACAAAATATACGAGATTATAGCCATAAGGCTAATTTCCATCTTTTGTCTCCAAATTGTAATATTATAATATAATACTTACAATACGAGAAGAAGTAAAAAAAAAATAATAATAAAAAAACAAACAACTACCAATTCTTGACTCTGACCTTGACTTTGACTTTGACTTTGACCTTGACCTTGGTTCTGGTTCTGGTTCTTGCCAGAGGGGGGCAGGCTGGAGCTGCGACTGCCGTTCCCGTTGCCGTTGGCGTTGCCCTGGGGGAGGGATTTGGAGAAGCTGAGCGTCCTGGTGGTCGAGGAGGAGGAAGACGAGAGACTTCGTGCTTTGGGACTCGCCATCAGCAGCTTCGTCACGGCGGACATCTTGGATTGTCCACCTTTAGGAGACGGAGGCAAGCGATTCATCGATTAATCAACTTTAATCGATCAATTCGATTAAAAAACATTAATCGCAATTAATCGACAATTAGACCCAGTTGAAATGGGCATGTGAAGACTGTTTGTGAAGAGGGGTGTGAATAGTGGGAATATTCAAATCACCTTTGGATTAAAGAATTGAAATAGAATTAATTGAAATGTGGTATTTTATCTCGATTTTTTTAATCAATTTTTAGTCTGTTTTTTTTCGAGAAGCATTGAGATTTCGGGGGAAAACGCCGCTTATCAATTAATCGTAAGGCGATCGATATGGCTATCAACTAATGATTAATGAACTAATCGATAATTTGCATCCCTACACACAGGAACACCGGCTGCATCCTCTTCACATCAGGAAAACAGCTGCCCAAGTGGTGAGGGGACACACACACACACACACACACACACACACACACACACACACACACACACACACACACACAGGTGACATGTAGTCTAATATACTGTATATATATATTAGAGATGCACCGGATCCTGATTTTTAGGATCCTGCCGGATACCGGATCCACTGCTTAAGATCCTGCCGGATCCAGAACCGGATACCGGATCCTATGAAAGGGTTGAAACACATAGCCTACTCATACACGTGGGCCCTTTTTATCACGCTGGCTCAAACTATTTTGACTGAAAAGCCTCGGCTACCGGATCCTGGATCATGGAACCGGATCCGGATCCTGTGAAAAACCCTATTATCCTGCCGGATCCGGAACCGGATCTTGGATCCGGTGCATCTCTAATATATATATATTATTTTAAAAAGTCTCTGTTCAGCAGTCGCACTGCCTGGGGGTAAAAACTTTTCCTCATTCTTTCTGTCCTGGCCTGAATGGTTCTGAGTCGTCAGCAGGACTTAAGTAGGGTGAACATGTAAGAGTTGGGCTGTGAGACATCCTGCATAATTTTCCTAGCCCTGGCTCCCACCCTCTTAGTGTGAAGACCCAAGAGTCCTGGAAGGTTGGCTATATGTGTGTGTGTGTGTGTGTGTGTGTGTGTGTGTGTGTGTGTGTGTGTACCTTTAGGAGACGGCGGCAGGCCCAGCGGAGACACGGCAGCGGTGGCGGTGGTGGTGGCGGTGGTGTTACCGTTAGCAACCGCCGAGGGAGACGATGGGGAGTGGGAGGAGGGGGAGGAGGGAGATGGCACAGAGGCGCCGCGCGTCAAGCTCCTGCCTGACCTGCCCGGCATGGCGGTATCCTTGGCGACGACCCCTGTGGCTGTGGCCGTGGCGGCACCCTTTGACCCCATGGAGGCGATGGTCTCTGCGCGCTCCAGCGAGCGACAGTCGTACTGGAAGGAGGAGGAGGAGTGCGCCCCCTGGCGGCGGCCCAGAGAGTTGCTCCTGCTTGCCAGTAGCTCCAGCTTGGCACTGAAGAGCCGTCCGCTGTCCAACGCTGACCCTGACCCTCGCGACTTGCCGTAGGACCCCGCAGGCTCGTCCAATCCACCGCCCAGGAAGCAGAGAGTCTGCAGACTGCCCGAGGAGACCTGATGATAATAATCAAAATAATCAAAATCATTAAGTATGCAAACTACATATAAACTAAAATCAAAATCATTAACACATTCAATACCAGCAGGATAATAGGGTTTTTCAGAGGATCCGGGTCCGGCAGGATCTTAAGCGGTGCTGTGTTGTGCCGGCCCGGTTCAGCTGGTCTAGACTGGTGTGTGTGTGTGTGTGTGTGTGTGTGTGTGTGTGTGTGTGTGTGTGTGTGTGTGTGTGTTACCTGGTGCAGGTGCTGTGTGCTGGTCCCGGCTCGGTTCCGCTGGTCCAGACTGGACTTGCGCACGGGCGGCAGGGGGGGGATAGCGGCTCGCTGGCGCCCCCAGAGGCTGCTGCGCGAGGAGGACGACCCCCTCCGCTCCAGTGTGGCACGCGGGCTACAAGGCGTGGAGCTCGTCATCCCCAGCCCCCGGTACTCCCGATACTCCCCCCCGCCTCCTCCTGGGGCTCCTACAAAAACAATATCACGATAACCCCTTAAGACACGGCATTGTAAAATAGCTGTTACCAGAGTGGCAATGACCAAGTCGTAATGTATTACTAAAGGCCCCGTGCACATAAGGGTGTAGTACTATAGTAGTTAACTTTCAATCTCTATTACAGCGTGCCACAGGAGGTACGGCGTGCATTAAGGGGGTATATATCACGATATAGCACAATTACATACATTTTCAGTTATTCTCTTTATTTGCTCTTTATCTTTAAACTTGTGCTCCTAAAAAAACAATATCACGATATGGATTACTTTATATCACAATAACAATATATATCACGATATAGCACAATTACATACATTTTCAGTTATTCTCTTTATTTGCTCTTTATTTTTTCATGTCGCAAAACAACCTTTCTTTAAAATGGATCTTTTTATTCTTATTTTTACAGCTACTTTAACTTATAGTGTGTATTGTGAGAACATGAAATGTAATTAAATGATAGTAATTTTATCAATTTTATACAATTGAATATCACGATATAAACGATATGGGAGAAAGGTCACGATATACACTTTTATATCACGATATCTATATGACGATATATATGATATATATCGTCATTTTGCCCAGCCCTACCTCCTCCCCCGCCGCCGCTAACATAGCGTAGCGATGCCGCGGCCACCACCGATTCGTCGTCGTCGTGACGATTGAGGCGGTGCCAGCCGCGCGGGAGGCTGCCGGTGCGCAGGATGGAGGAGGAGGAGAAGAGGGCGGCGGCAGCGGCGGAGGGGGAGGATGAGGAGGAGGATGAAGAGGGAGGAGTGGTGTTGCCGTCGGAGGGACTTAGCATTAGCATCTCGCAGCCGTCCACGACCGGGCGCCTCGTCAGGGCCTCGGGGGAGCAGGATGCCTCCCCGCTGCTGGAACTACGCCGGTCCACACCACCTCCTCCACCTCCTCCTCCTCCCCTCTTCTCAATCTCATCACTCGTCAGCTCTTTGGGCTCCTCGCCCCCCCCTCGCCTCATCCAGGGGTCGTCAAAGGTCATGTCACTGGACAGGGGGGCGGGGGGGCCCTTGGGGGGGTCCTTCAGGCTGGGGGGGCCCTTGGTGGGGGAGCTGCTGGAGAGAGAAGGACAGAGGAGTAGAGGAGGAACATTTATTAATCCCGCCCCGGAACGAATTAAATGGTTTCTAGTAGCATTACATTACATTACATTGCACTTAGCTGACGCTTTTCAGT
>NW_026945632.1:1167822-1170322 GCF_034702125.1 Engraulis encrasicolus | reverse complement strand
TAGAGTAGAGTAGTAGAGTAGAGTAGAGTAGAGTAGAGTAGAGTAGAGTAGAGTAGAGTAGAGTAGTAGAGTAGAGTAGAGAGTAGAGTAGAGTAGAGTAGAGTATCATTTAGTAATCATGAGGGAAATTAAGCTGTTCAGTAGCACCTCTACATAAATACAGAATACACACATCATTACACATACAGTATATGAAGCATACAGCACACACACATGTAGTATACAGTATAGAGTATATTACCTGGCGTCAGCAGGTGGTGAGAGGAGAGATTCGGATGAGGAGTACAGTATAGTATATTACCTGGCGTCAGCAGGAGGTGAGAGGAGAGATTCGGATGAGGAGCGTCCCGGGCCACAGGCCTCTCTGCTCAGGTTGTTAGAGGAGGAGGAGGAGGGGGGAGTACCGGGCAGCACGCACTTCTGGGTGTACACCTGAGCAATGACAACACACAAAAATAATACTACAAATCGTGAATATCATCATCAACATTGCATCACTACACGCACAAAATCAATTTAGCTCCCATTTAGTTGGTTGCACGGCACATCAAAGCAGTTTGAACGCAGCCCAGCTTGAACTCTACCGTCTTGCTGAGGTTGGCAGACATTACTAATCATTACAACATAGTAATTTTGACGTTCAAAGTTAAAGAGAGTCCTTGTGCACAACCCCTCAGTAATGCAGTTGCAGGTGTGAGGCAGGAGAAGGTGAATCAATGAACAAAATTCAAGAGACACAGCACACTGCTTACTTTTCTTCACTTTATTTTTCGGAGTGAACAGAGCTCTAGAGCGAACCTGATGACGCATTGGGCAAAACGCGTTGTAAAGTAAAGAAAAGTAAGCAGTGTGCGGTGTCTCTTGAATTTTGTTGATAGTAATTTTTACCTTGGTGCATTGGGAAGGGGTCCAGGGGGCGGGGCTTGTTTACCTTGGTGCGCTGCGAGGGGGCGGGGCTTGTTTACCTTAGTGCGTTGGGAGGGGGACGAAGGGGCGGTCTTGTACTCGGCTGTCTTGCTGAGGCTGGCCACGCCCAGTCTGGGGGAGCCCAGGGGGCGGGGCTTACTGCCCTCGCTGCTGCTGCCGCCGCTGATGGACTCTCTGCTGCCATGGAAACCGTTGTCATGGAGACCCACACTGGAGGCCCGCTGCAGGGGGGGCAGCTGACCCACGCTCACACTGCCCCCTAGAGGAGGAAAAGGAAAAACATTTATTTCGGTAGCGAACAATATTAGGCTCATTTTTTACACACAACACTCACAAACTGCTGGACACCATTAGCCTGGTTTTACCAGACCACATTTCGTAATTACTCAATTGCATTACATTACATTACATTACATTACATTATATTACATTGCATTATATTACATTGCATCACATTACATTGCATTACATTACATTACATTATATTACATTGCATTATATTACATTGTATTGTATTGTATTGTATTGCATTGTATTGTATTGTATTATATTACATAACATTACATTACATTACATGATGCTTACCTGTGACACTAAGGCTGGATTATATTACATTACATTGCATGATATTACATTGCATTATATTATATTACATTACATTACATTGCATGATATTATACTACATTACATTACACTACATTACATTACATTACATTACATAGCATTATATTATACTATATTACATTACATTACATTACATTGCATTATATTATATTATATTACATTACATTACATTGCATGATATTATACTATATTACATTACACTACATTATATTATATTATATTACATTGCATTACATTACATTACATTACATTGCATTATATTACATTACATTACATTGCACTATATTGCATTACATTACATTGCACTATATTATATTATATTACATTACATTACATTGCATGATATTATACTATATTACATTATACTATATTACATTACATTACATTACATTACATGATGCTTACCTGTGACACTGCGGCTGGATGTGAGGCCGCTCAGGGACGAGTGTGACGACGCCAAGCTGTCAATGATGCACTTGGCCAACTCCGCCTCCTCCACAACCTACGAGGACACAAAGGATGTAGCCTCTTACTGCAGCAGAGGTCACCGGCGACCCCATTCACTTGCTGAACATGCTTAACTACATCATAACAACATTGCTATGACATTACAGAGAGCCATAGTGCTGCGCTAAAGGGTTAAACTATACGCTAGGACACGAGCAAATAAGGACACAAGCACGATATAATATTACTCCGATTTCAGTCATACTTGCTGTGCCTGTTTAGTAGCAAGGTAGCACCCCAGAACTGCATTTGTGTGAATCTGACACCAATATTAAGGGAGAAACAGACTAGCAAAGGTTCACATGTGAGGGTAGGACGCTATACATTCAGCATTGATTATATCAGCCAGTGTAAGTCACAAAAAGATTATATTATTATACTGGAATACACTAGGGCACACTATTATACATCTCAGATTCCTCCACCACCTAACGGGACACAA
>NW_026945632.1:1137238-1139738 GCF_034702125.1 Engraulis encrasicolus | reverse complement strand
TAGGGGGTATCTTAAAGGGAGCATCATCTTTATTGCCCCACTGTGTCTGTCGTATGGGGGTATTTATTTATGTAGTGTGCTGTTGGTCCACATCATCTCTGTAGCATTAGAGAACAGTGCAGTCCAGTTACAACTCTGCCTCAAGGGGGCGCTCCACATGCAGTCTCACTGGGGGCAACTAGATGCAGTCTGAACTAGAGTGTGTGTGTGTGTGTGTGGGGGGGGGGGGGTAATACACTTTACAGTAGAGTATTGGAGGGGGGGGGGGGGGTAAAACACTTTACAGTAGAGTATGGGGGGGTAAAACACTTTACAGTAGAGTATGGGATGGGGGGGGGGGGTAAAACACTTTACAGTAGAGTATGGGGGGGTAAAACACTTTACACTAGAGTATGGAGGGGGGGGGTGTTAAACACTTAAGTAGGAGTATGGAGGGGGGTAAAACACTTTACAGTAGAGTATGGAGGGGGGGGGGGTAAAAACACTTTACAGTAGAGTATGGGAATGGGGGGGGGGGGGTAAAAACACTTTACAGTAGAGTATGGGGGGGGTAAAACACTTTACAGTAGAGTATGGGGGGGGGGTAAAACACTTTACAGTAGAGCATGGAGGGGGGGGTAAAACACTTTACAGTAGAGTATGGGGGGGGTAAAACACTTTACAGTAGAGTATGGAATGGGGGGGGGGGGTTTTGTTAAAAACACTTTACAGTAGAGTATGGAGGGGGGGGGGGTTTAAAACCTTTACAGTAAATATTGGAGGGGGGGGTAAAACACTTTACAGTAGAGGGGGGGGGGGGGGGTTAGGACCAGTATCAACAGGGGTGTAGTGGGCGCGGTACGAGCTGTCACGGTGTGAAATTTTAGGCTCTTGGTTATTGTGACCAAAATTATCACGGTTTACCGTATTATCGCGTTTTTTTTTTTTAAATGCCGACACTAAAGGCGACATGGTACTGGAAACCTCGAACAAAAACCTTACATTGCGCAATCATTTATAGCCTAATCCACGTGTAGCCTAAAACACAGGAACAGAATTTGAAAACTTGAATGTTTTTAGCACTACTTTACAGATATTTGAACATATTGTTTGTGCGTTATTGTTGTTAATTTATTACAAAATGTCACGTTTCAAATTTCACCCCAAGCCCCCACTTTCACGGCGTCTTCATACCTTTCTATGAGTAGACATCGACAACGTGGATAAATCCTAGCATGCATGGTGTCAAAATGCTCCTCTAGCATCCAAGGGTTTAGAGCATGTGTAGTTTTTTCACTGTATTTCAACCACATGTGCAACCCGACTATAACTAAACCAGTTTACTGTGTTACGATCGCAGATTTTTTTCCTCCCCTGATTCTTTTGCATTTTCGAATGGACTACCTCCATATGACCAACGCCTTTTCACGTGACCCCTTTACTGTTAGTAAACACATATGGCCATGCGCCATGTACAGAAACTAGATAGGTGTTTTCCCCCGAAATAAGACAACAGATGGTCACGGTAACTTCAGATATGCGGGCTGTGCAAACTCCATACAGTGAATGGGTTGCGCTCTCCCGACAGCACCGCAGTGAACTGCAGGCATGGCTCGACTAGTGAGTGGGGACGCAACGCAACCTGTTTACACAGAACCTCTCTAGTGATGAGGCTGTGCACACATGCTTCTGTCTCGCTAGCCAACGTAGCCTAACGAGTTGACACCAGGCAGCAAGCACGTGAATCATGGCTCTCATATTCTGGGAATGAAAAACATAGGCTCTTCGAGACGTATGAAAAATTACCAAAAACGAGCCAACGAGATGTTTCGGCGAAGCTTGGCATTCCTCAGGAGGCTACCTTGTGTTTAAACTGCTCCAGGCTGCGTCTCCCCACGAAAAAAAATCTTCTGCCCATGTTTGAATAGGCCTACAAAAAGGAATGATCACATAGCAGTATTGCAGGTGATTGACCAAACAGATGAAAACGGAGAGGCAATGACTGGGGGTTTGACATGATAAATTGCCTAAATATTAGATGATGTTAAAAATCGTGTACCCCCACTTTCAAAACACCCACTACACCCCTGAGTGTCACACACTTCAGAGTGGAGTGGAGGAATTCAAGACACACTTGAGGAAGGCTGAAGAGGGGCAGTTTACAGCCGAGGGGCAGTTTAGAACAGAGGGGCGGTTGAGAGCAGAGGGGCAGTTTACAGCCGAGTGGGGTGAAGGATATCTAGCACAGGGGCAGTTTACAGCCGAGTGGTGTGAAGGATATCTAGCACAGGGGCAGTTTACAGCCGAGTGGTGTGAAGGATATCTAGCAGAGGGGCAGTTTACAGCCGAGTGGGGTGAAGGATATCTAGCACAGGGGCAGTTTACAGCCGAGTGGTGTGAAGGATATCTGTGTGAAGGAGTGGTGTGAAGGATATCTAGCAGAGGATGAGAGGCCCTAGAGTGTCACTTGAGAGAGGGGTGGAAGACCCAGTGGCGTCCAATTCAAGAAGACACACTTCAG
>NW_026945632.1:1109738-1117238 GCF_034702125.1 Engraulis encrasicolus | reverse complement strand
TGTCATGGAAGCAACTCAATGTGCTTTACAAAGAAAAGAGAGAAGACAAAAAGCATAATAACAACACTGTAAAAAGTGTTTCTTTGGATCAAAGTAAAAAAATTGCTGTAACTGGTCACATGTAATTTATTTAGTTACTCTCAAATTAAAAAAAATAAGTCTGCGCAAAGTAAATAAAGTAATAATATTAACTTCAAAATATAATTTGAGCCAAGGAAAGTTTTCAAATACATTGAACTCATAATATCAACTTGCAATATGCAGTTTATGCTTTGTATCAACTTAAATCATCAACCTGGCTTGAGCCAAAATCTTGTATAACTTCAAAGTATTATCTTCTAAGAATACAAAGCATTTTTTCACTTTGAAAAAACCTTATGAAACTGCATTTTAATCAAGTAATCAAATTACTTCACGCCAACATAAAGAAATGAAGAGACAAATTTCCAACTTCACATTTCTTTTATTGGCACAGTCATAGTCGGTACAAGAAACCACTCAAAATGGTGAGGTAGGCCATGTATAAAAATAAAAAGTAGGCAATATATAAAAAGACATTGTATGAAAAAAAATAAAAATCTGACAGTGGCAGTGCGTTTAGCGCGCGCACGCTGACACACACGCACCAGAATACTCAAGGACACTGTTCAGCGCACGCACGCACGCACGCACACACACCAAATCACTGCCTTCCAAAAATGCCTTTCCCGACTACGACAGCAACAGCCTCAATAAAACAAGTGCCATTAGATTAGAAACATGTTTCTTTGTTTAAAGTGGAACATAAACAAAATCACTGAATGACAGATTGCTTAATGCTGTTACAAGAGAAAGCATTGTTCTGTGATAAATACCAAGCTCAAACTAACCATGAGACGCGTTCCTCTCCACAGGTTCAGTCCTATGATACATTTTAAAACAAAGAAATGAACAAAAATCACTGAATGACTTGTCAATGAACGTGTTCATGGCCTAGTTTATCGATGGAGGTACTCAACTTGTTCTCCATTGACACAAGAGCATGTACGCATGCACACGCAGACACATGCACGCACGCATAAGTGCACTGCCCTCCAGTAATAGACTGACGGCAGCAGCCTCAATAAAACAAGTGCCATTTGAACTGAAACATGTTTCTTTGTTTTGTCATTCAGTGATTTTGTTCATGTTCCATTTTAAAACAAATATTTGTCTTGCAACAGCATAAAGCAATCTGTGATAAATACCAAGGCTCAGACGAACCATGTGACAAGGCGTTTCTCTCCACAGGTTTTCAGTCCTCCAGTGTTCCATTGTAAAACGGACACGAACAAAATCACTGAATGACCGTCAAAGAACATTGGCCCTGATATCGATGGATATACTCAATAACTTGTTCTCCATTGCATTGGCTTGTGCAACAAGCAGCAATGTGAAAGGCTCACACTACTTACAAGTTCAGTCCTGCAGCTTACTTATAGCCAGTTACTCCAACCAGGCAATGCCCAGAGTACAAACTCTCTCACACACACACACACGCTCCCACACACACATGCACGCACACACACACACACACGTTACACACACACGCACGCGCGCACACACACACACACACACACCCTGCAGCTTAGCAGAGACTCTGAACTCTTCTTGACATTTGCCTACTTTCAATATCCATGATGTTTTTTTTTTTTTAAAAGGTCTCAAAAGTACTGTATATTTGAATTCCAATGGGTAAACTCAGGTTGACTGCATTAGTCAGGCCAAATAGTATGGCACAAGCCAATGCAATGGAGACCAAGTTGTTGAGTACTTAATCAATAACAAGGCCAATGTCATTTGGCGTAACCATGAGACAGTGTGCTTCTCTCCACAGATTCAGTCCTACATGTCATTTTAAAACAATGGAACAAACCAAATCACTGAATGACTGTCAATGAACGTTTTCATGGCTTTGTTATCGATGGAGGTACTCAACAACTTTTGACAAAAGAGCACGCGCACACACAGCCCGCCACTAATAAACAAATCACTGCCCTCCAGTAATGGACGGTGACAGCAGCAGCCTCAATAAAACAAGTGCCATTTGAACTGAAATGACATGTTTCTCTCCACAGGTTTTCAGTCCTATGTTCTATTTTAAAACACACGAACAAATGATGACAATCACTGAATGACTGTCAAAGAACAGTGGCCCTGTTATCTCAGACTGGTTACAAGTTCAGTCCTGCAGCTTAGCAGAGAGATTCTGAACTCTTTTTGACATTTGCCTACTTTCAATATCCATGATGATTTTTTGAAATGTTTCAAATGTATATTTGAGTTCCAATGGGTAACTCAGGTTGACTGCGTAAGTCAGGCCAAAAAGCATGGCACAAGCCGATGCAATGGAGACCAAGTTGTTGAGTACTTCAACACCATCAATAACAAGGGTGATGTCCTGTGGAGGGGAAAGATCGTCATCACGGAGAACAAAGATTGCCATGGCGGCATTTTGAAGTTCTGCCTCCGCCTCTTCCTTTTGGACAACCTAAAATCAGATAATTCCCCATGAAGGGGAGAGGGGGATTACTCATTGTACTGAGGCCAAGACACATAGCCAAGCGATAACCGATAACATAATCAATTGGGTCAAATTTTGTGGAAATCGTTCTACAATTTATTAAGTTTAAAGGCATTTAGATTCTAGGCCAATTCTAATGCACATACAGCTGCTGCCCACAAAATTAGAATATCATGTAAAAGTTGTTTTATTTCCACCATGTCATCAAGAAATGTTAAACGTTCATTCATTATAGATGCATGAGTCACATCTTAAATCTTAATTTTGTGGGCAGCACCTGTACACTTCTGACTTAAGTAGATCCCACCGCACTCACGATTAAAAGGTGCAAAACAAAACCAAAAGACTGTTTAAAGAAGAAAAAAATTGTCTGCAAACTTAGATCCTTTTGCTCATTTTAATGGCTTAGCTTTCAGTCATAGACCTTCCTCAGGGCACTTTTTTTTTTCTTGTTTAAATGAAAACACTGAAACCATTTTCTACAAAAAAAAAAAAAAACACCTGTGATTTTTCTTGTACAAATACCATTTCCAAAAGCATTTGCTCATCTGCCTTGACTCACTTATGAACCATCCCACTCTTCACTAATATGGTTCAATATGATGCTGGTCCACATTTTGCAGCCATTACAACTTCAACTCTAATGTGTAGGCTGTCCACAAGGTTAGGGATTTTAACCATTTTTACAAATGGACATTAGTGAGTTCAAATACTGATTTTGGCTGAGAGTGACTGGGTCTTAATCCCAGGTCTAAATCCTCCCAAAGGTGTTTTGTCAGGTTCAGGTAAGGACTCATGAGGCCAGTCAAAAGTCACACCAGACTGCTATCAATTTCTTTATGCACCTTTCCTTGTGCAATGTCATGTTGGAAGAGGGAGACGCCCCTTCTAACCTGTTCTCACAAGGTTGGAAGCATGGAATTCCATGCTCTCACAACCTTGTGGGAACAGCTTGAAATGGCCCTCTTCCTCTTTCAACATGACTGTGCACCAGCAGACAAAACAAGGTCCATAATGAAATGGATGAGAGTCCTGTGCAGTCTCCTCACCCGAAACTGACTATAATACCTTTGTGGATCAATCTAGAGCGGGGGACTTTGAACCAGCCCTCCTCAAACATCATAAGGGTTTGACCTCACCAATGTGCATTTGGAAAAATGATCCAACATTCCTTGAAAGACACTGACCAATCATATGTACAACCTTCACAAAAGAGTTGAAGCTGTAATAACTACAAAAGGTGGACTGGCATCATATTGAACCCTATGGGTTAGGACTGGGACAGCACTTACGTATATGTGAGTAAAGGCAGGTGAGCAAGTACTTTTGGCAATGTCTTTAAAAATACTTTTGGAATTTGGAAATAAATGTATAAATCCTTTGTCATGTACAACTGGAGAGCTTTTGTCCAATTTTATGTCAGAGAATGAGACTGGTTCTCCTCCCCTCTACAACGCCTACTCTGCCAGAAAACACCCTGATCTCAGAGCAGTCACTTACCAGGTACTCTTTGATCAGATGCCCAACTTCTTCACCCAGGTAGATCACAAGTGACTTCAGGATGCACTCTCTTCTTCTGGTCAAGTCGACACCCTGTAGCAACAAATAAAAACATAAAATACAGATCAGCTTTCAACTCACTAGAGAACTGAACTGATAAAAGAGGAGCTCCAATGCAATAAATCAGTAATTCATACCTCATCCAAAGGCTTAAGGACGTCTCTGATTTTCTCCCCGATGGCGCCACCTTTTTTCCTCAGGACCTGAAGAAGCTGACTGCTCTTCTTATCCAAACCAGCAAAGAACCGTGCTTGTAGTGGTACAGTTGTGATCCTTAGAAATTCCGCATTGATCTGAAACACAGATTAGACAACACATTTCATGTTAAGGGATACAATTGGCAAAGTTGAAAAAGACCAGGACAATGGGCGGTATGGTGGCTGGTGCCGATCCTTCCCCATCTCTCCTGTCTCTCTCACTGTCCTGTCACAAATAAAGGCATAAAAAGCTAAAAAAAAAAAACATCATACATACACACATACATATACATATGAAGAGTTTGGTTCCTGATGCCATCATAAAATTGGATTTAAAAAATAAAAATAGAACAATGTATTAAAATGGCTTTTTAGTGCGTTTTTCATCCAAACTCTTCATACACATATACACACACACACACACATATACACACACACACACACATACATACACACACATAGGAGAACAGTGTTGGCTGTTTGTTGACTTGACCCTGGAATAGAGAACAGATTTTGACAGTGAGCCTACCTCATCTTCTTGAAACATCGCTGGCCACCGCTCCTGGAGTTCTTCCACCCTGGGCTGTTTTTCCACGATTTCTTGGCGACGGAGAGCAAATGTCTTGGCCATTTTCTCACGTACGATCTTCCCATTGTTCCGTTTCTTCACCTCCTTCAGAAGTACCTGTCGCTCCATTTCAAGATTATCTGCAGTCTCGCCAACTGGGTAGGACGGCACATGGTTGGCCTCACCACGTTTAGGTCGCTTCACATTTTTTGCTGGATAGGCATCAGCTGTAGCTTTGGTCTTTAGGGAATTGACTGCTAGCTCAGGACATCCAAGTCCCTTCAGGTGGGTACGAAGGTTTCCCATCTTGGTTTTAAGTCTCTGTGTCCACCCATAGCAGCCATTCCAGGATCCTGGCTCTGCCAAACAGGGATGCTTCTTGATCAGTGCCTCTGAAACCTCACAAACGTCTGCATTGTTTGGGTAAGCTTTATACATATAGATTTGATCAGACAACTTTTCCAAAATGTCTGACTTCATCCTCGGACCGACAGTCAATCTTGTTCCCTTTGCCTTAAAGGCAGCGTTTCCTCTCTCTAATTGGACTTCAGTGTCATAGGAGAAGCTTGGAATGGGGAACTCCTTTGGCCATTGCCCTGCCCTTGAAGAATGACCAGAGGTGGGTGACGAGAGAATTAATGTGTCATCAGTATCGCCGGAAATGGAACCGGAAACGGCATCATCACTACAGCAGCTAACATTGACGGCTGTCTGTGCAGGAGGTGTATCATCAGGCAAAGGGATCACTTTGATTGTACACAGATCCTCAAGTTCGGTAGTAGATGTTAAATTAACAAATATGTCACCAAAGTCTTTGTCCTGGTACTGGATCCTAAAGTTTCCCCTTAATCCACAAGCTTCCCTCACATCATCAACAAGCTGGTCCACGGACTCTGGAATCCCATTTGGCAGTAACATTTTCCTTTTGTCATCTTCACTAAGAAAAACCAGCAGCTTTGCAGCCCTCTTCACAGCCATGCTTAAGAGCCTGAAAGACAGGGAGAGAGAATAAGATTATTCATGTGAAGCTGGCTTTGAATGTTAAGTGGACACATCATTTAAGCAGTTATCAAAGAGCAACGAATGAAATTTCCCCCCTCCTCCTTTTGAGGTCACCCCCCCCCCCTCCCCGAAAAAAAAAACATTCATTCCATCCCCTCTACATACCTCCCCCCTACCCCATGCTGCGCCTTCGTCCTCCTTCCCCTCCATCCATCTCCCTCCTCTACTCACCTTCTGCCACTCCACTTTCAACGCCCCCCCCCCCCCCCCCAAACCTCCTTTCCCACCTCCCTCTCCTTCTCCTCCCTCTCCAAGGAATAACGTGTCATAATGCACAGAAATTAAATCAACGGCTCAGGCAGTAATAACTAGAGCTGCACGATTAATCGTTTTAAAAAATCGTGATACCGATTCACACATATACACGATTAACCTTTTGAAGGATTTTTCAGGTTTACATTTGTTATTTTTTTCATCATGAGACGCGTTTCCTCTGTTTCCATAAGGTTTATTGCTGTTGCTCCAAATTATTGACATTGTTGGTAGAAGTGGAAGTCATAGTGAAACCTCAGTTTATATAATAAAACTCCCAATCATGGGCGTTGACCACGAATAATGTTCCTCAGCTGCATCAAATGGCATTCAAATATGAACACTTACCCATTAATAGGTGCTGCTTTTTCTTCAATTGATTTCAGGTCTAGAAGAAAGACACACTGGTTAATGGGAGCAAAGTGACAATCAAGACCTTTTTTCTCAATTGGAACATACTGAAACACTGCATTTCACCTTTTGTTTACAGATTTGAGTCACTGAAAACCACAATTGTAGAAACGTTCAGGCAAAGTGCAGATTTTTAAAGTCCTCCAATTTCACTACTGTAATAACATCCCTTTCCTCTCCACATTACCAACATGTAACATTTCACCAAAAACCCGTGTGTGTGTGTGTGTGTGTGTGTGTGTGTGTGTGTGTGTGTGTGTGTGTGTGTGTGTGTGTGTGTGTGTGTGCACGCGGGGGCTAATGAACAGTAAATGCACACCATTCCTCCTGTCAACACTACCGACATCTGTCATTTGACTAAAATGAGAAATGAGAAAGGAGTGGGTTATGTGCACCCGGTGATATACCAGCCTGGGCACAATAGTAACGCTCCTTGCAAATATTTGGTAACTTACTGCGTATGTATGCATTAAAAAAACGACAAATCCACGGTAGCCTTTACTGTAAAACCGAAAGAAAAATATCCCGGGGGGCGGGGGTGCTGGCTGGCTAGAGGAATGTCTCAACCCAGGACAGTAAGCCCCCGTCTCAATGCATAGCACTTGTACGCGTCGCCTCCCTTTCATGCGAATTTCAGTTACTGTTGCTGATGTTACAATGCCCACGGTTGCATAATGCTCTTAGTCATTCAGAATTAAGTGGTTCGAAATTGAAGTTATTTTGCCTCGTATTTACAATGCTCTTTTATTTAATACCGAATAAATGTCTGAGTATCACCAGAGAGCGCTTTGGTTAGCTTGGGGGCGGGCTTGCTAAGCTCCAGAGAAGCTAACCGAGGTTCCCAGCAGGACATCTGACAAGGAAGCCTTTCTCCGGCTACTAGCTGGGCTCTCTGGATCATTTAAATT
>NW_026945632.1:1078276-1085776 GCF_034702125.1 Engraulis encrasicolus | reverse complement strand
AACTTCCTGTGGATTAAAACTTGAAGGAATACGGACTGTCGGCTTTGAAAATTTGGATTTCAAGGACAAAGCTAAGGAAGGATCATTGCATGCTCCAAGACTCTCCGGTCCGTGAGTAACAGTTTATTTCACGAAGCTGTGCGCTTTGCAAGTGTTTGTAACGAAGACAAAGGAACTGCTTAACAAACAATACGAAAGTGATTCATGTTTTCTAAACAAATGGACTTGAAATACTGGACATAGACTGTGAAATACTGTTTATTGATCGCGGAAGTGAATGAAAACAAATACTGAAGCGTGATTTATTACGAAGTGTAAACACAAGCACTTAATTGAAAACAATCATGGCTGATCAAAGTTTGCAGGCTCTAATAAAGAGTCGCGCTGGAAAATTAGGAGTATGCACAAAGAAAATGAAGGAAATAAAGACTTTGATGGACACTCATGCAGATGATGAAATGATCAATGAAAGATTTGATGAATTACGACGAGCGATGAATGAGTTCTATGACGCGCATGTATCTGTCCAAGCGTGTATGACTGAGGAAGAAAAGGAAAAGGATAAGACCGAATGGTACGAGCCTAAGATGGCAGTGTTTGACAGTTTCTGTACTGAAATTGATGAATGGAAAAAAGGAAAGTCCGATGCACAACCGGAAATTAACCCAGAAGACAGCGTCTCCAAAACTGGGTCAAAAACCTCGAAGGTCTCCGCTGTCTCCTCCCTGCGCGCAAAGGCGGCCGCAGAAAAGGCAGCGCTTGAAGCCAAATCGCGCGGCATGAAATTAAAACATGAGCTCCAAAAGGAGAAGGAGCAACTTCAGAGAAAAATGGAGCAGCTTGATCTTGACATACAATTATCAGAAGCTGATGCAAAACTACAAGTTTATGAAAGTTTCGAAATGGCATCAACTGAACAGCTGCAACATTCTCATGACATTTTACAGCCACTCCGAGGTGACGCAATGAACGCCTATGCCGAGAGTTACCATGATAAATCAGTTACGATGGCAGAACAATCACCTGTTGAATTTACACGACTAGGAGCAATTCCCAAAACACCCCTACAGAGAATGATGAAGGAGGAAGCAAAACAAACACACATGAAAATAACAAGCCAAACAAATAACATGCCTACTGAAACTGCTGTATCAACAACTGGACAAACAACAACACAAATACCAATACAACAGCCAACGCCAGTACCAAGGACAGCTCCTCGACTAAGAACAACACAAACTCCATTGCTATCACAAGCACCAGCCATAATTAATGTAAACCAGCCTTCACTCAGTAGCCACAGAATGGGGCAGCCCAATACCCCACCTGTCACTCAACCATTAGTCCCACAGCCAAATGACAGTCAGGGGGCACAACCAAACCAGTCAAGCAATCCTGTGAATACTCAAAGTGAGCTTGCCAATCTGATCATTCAGCACCAAAAACAAACTTCTCTTCCCACCAGAGAATTGCCAACATTCAATGGTGATCTTATTAGCTACTTACCTTTTATCCATGCATTCGAGAACCGCATTGAACAAATGACTGCTAATAGCCAAGAACGACTGTTTTTCCTTGAACAGTACACAACTGGCCAACCTAAAGAATTGGTCCAAAGTTGCCTACACATGAATGCTCAATTAGGATATGCAGAAGCAAGGCGGCTCCTTGATGAACATTTCGGTGACCCTTATCGACTTAGTACTGCTTACATTCAGAAAGCTCTAAATTGGAATGCTATTAAGCCAGAAGATGGTAAAGAACTCTGCAGTTATGCATTATACCTGAGAAGCTGCTGCAACATAATTAGCAGCCTGCCCGACATGTCTGAACTCGACACGCCCTCCAACCTACAGTTGATTTTGTCAAAGTTACCCTACAAGCTGAGGGAACGATGGAGAAGCAAAGCATGCGACATACAGGAACAGACAAAACGCCGGGCCAGATTCCATAACATGGTGGAATTTCTTGAAAAGCAAGCCAAAGTACTGCTAGACCCAGTCTTTGGAACCATTCAGGACTCTGTTAGTAGAGCAGCAAAACCAACTGGACAAAAACGACCCCCACCAAAGAAAAGCTTCGCAACCACCGTCGTCCCAGTGGCGCCCGCAGCAACCCCTAGAGGGGGAAACACATCTGATAGCCTCCAACAGAAGCATTCACAAGTGGCCTATTCAAAACCATGCCTCTTCTGCAAAGGAGATCATACGATGGAATCATGCCACCAGATGGCGCTACAACAGCACAAGGAAAAGGTTGAATTTCTGAAGAAACATGGAATGTGCTTTGCCTGTCTCACCAAAGGCCATGTGAGCAGTGGATGCACCAGGCGCCTGACATGTCGGATGTGTCAGAAAAAACACCCCACTATCCTGCACATTGAAGGCCCTGTCAAACCACACCCGCTACCACAAGCCACCAACGCAAGCCCAGTGACACAGTCAGCATGTACCATCAACAACACCCCAGACACCGCATCTACCGATACTGGGGCCGGAGTTTCCGATTGCAAGCTTGCCATAATTCCTGTGAAAATTAAATCCATCAAAAGCAATAAAACCATACTTACCTATGCATTTCTAGACCCAGGAAGCTCTGCATCGTTCTGCACCCAAAAGCTCCTGGAGGATCTACATATGCAGGGCAAAAGCACAGAAATCCTGCTACGCACTATGGGCCAAGAAAGAGTCATAAAGACCCAGCGTGTAACAGGGTTAGAGGTCAGCAGCTGCAATGAGTCTGACTTCATACAACTGCCGGAAGTCTTCACACAAGACAGAATCCCAGTTTGCCATGGAAACATTACGAAAGAAGAAGACATACAAAAATGGGCTTACCTGAAAGATGTTCAACTCCCCGCCATTGATGCAGATATCGGTCTGTTGATCGGAGCTAATGCCCCGTGGGCACTGGAGCCTTGGAGTGTCATCCATAGCCAAGGAGATGGTCCTGCCGCTGTGAAATGCCGCTTAGGGTGGTTCGTCCAGGGTCCGTTACATGGTGGTGCACCTACAGATGAACATAGCCGTCAATGTGTCTCCACAAACAGAATTTCCGTGGCAAGATTGGAGGAGCTTCTCGTCAGGCAGTACAATCAAGACTTCCCAGAGAGAACATGTCAAGAGCAGACAGAGCTTTCATTCGAGGACAAGAGATTCCTAAAAATTGCAGATGAATCTGCCACAAAGAAAGACGGACATTACGAAATGAGGCTACCTTTTCGTGATGAAAAGCTTGTCATGCCAAACAATAAACCGGTGGCTGAGCTGCGAGCTGCTACCCTACAGAACAAGCTCAAAAGGAATGAGGACTTTCGCACTGATTACACCTCATTCATGAACACTATGCTCAACAGTGGATATGCTGAGAAGGTGCCAGAAGACCAACTGTCCAGGTCTGATGGCAGAGTGTGGTACATACCGCACCATGCGGTATACCATAAGAAAAAGAAGAAAATACGAGTGGTATTCGACTGCACCGCATCGTTTCAGGGTACCTCATTGAACCTCCAGTTACTCCAAGGCCCTGACCTGACCAACACTCTCCTGGGCGTCATCCTCAGGTTCAGACAGGAGCAGGTTGCCATGATGGCTGATATCGAGAGCATGTTCCACCAAGTCAGAGTTCCCAGCAATGATGTGGACTTCTTGCGGTTCCTGTGGTGGCCCAATGGCGACGTACATCAGCCCCTTGCCGAGTACAGGATGGTGGTACATCTCTTCGGTGCAGTCTCGTCACCCAGCTGCGCCAACTACGCCTTGAAGAGAACTGCCAAGGACAATGAGGATGTGATGAATCCAGAGGTGTTGGAGACCATAAGGAGGAACTTTTATGTTGATGATCTGCTTAAATCGGTGGCATCTGAAGAACAGGCCATACGCCTTATTCGTGACCTGAAGACAGCATGTGCAACCGGAGGGTTCAAGTTGACGAAGTGGGTGAGCAGCAGCCAAGCCGTGCTTGCTTCAATCCCGGAGGAAGACCGAGCATCCAAGGAGATCAAGGACGTCAATCTGGAGAAGAGTGAGACACCTCTAGAGCGCGCTCTCGGTATCCAGTGGAACATCAGCTCAGACACCCTATGCTTCAAGATCTCACCAAAGCAGCAGCCATATACACGCAGAGGGATCCTCTCCATCGTCAACTCCCTGTATGACCCCCTTGGCTTCCTCACACCCATGGTTCTCCCAGCCAAGAGAATCATCCAAGAACTTTGCAGATCCAACCTGGGCTGGGACTCAGAGATTCCAGTCTCCTTCGCCAAGAGATGGGAGACCTGGGTCGGAGAGCTAAGCCAGCTGGAAGATCTGAATATCAGCAGATGCTACATACCCAAGGACTTCTCCAATGTGTACCAAGCACAGCTACACCACTTCTGTGATGCCAGCGAGGTAGGGTACGGCACAGTGAGCTACTTGAGACTTACAGACTCCAGAGGTCTCACCCATGTGGCATTTATGATGGGGAAAGGAAGAGTAGCGCCACTGAAGCCTGTCACCATCCCCAGACTAGAGCTGGCAGCAGCGGTCCTGGCAGTGCGCATCAACAGCATGTTGGAGAGAGAACTAGAACTCACACTAGAGGCACCAGTCTATTGGACAGACAGCACTACAGTCATAAAATACATCCTGAATGACACCAGTCGCTTTCAGACATACGTAGCCAACAGAGTGAGCACCATCAGAGACCTCTCTGAAAAATCCCAATGGCACTACGTAAGCAGCGGTCTTAACCCCGCCGACGACGCCTCACGTGGCATGACTACAGAATCATTTCTGAAGTGTGAAAGATGGCTGAATGGACCTGACTTTCTGAAGCAGCCTCAACACTCTTGGCCAAAACTTCCTGAGACAGCTCTCTCTCTTTCTGATGATGACCTGGAAATTAAGAAGACTGTTGCAGTCCTCAGTACAGCAGCAGATAAGGTATACGATCCAGTCATCAAGTTCATAGAGCACTTCTCCTCCTGGAACCACCTGAAGAGAGCTACTGCAAGGATGCTCCAGTTCAAAGACTTCCTAAAGCAGTTGATCAAGGGAAAAAGAGACATGACACACACCGGCCAACAGACACACGACAACAGAAAATGTACAGAACACAAAAGAAAAAGTATACTTACCTACCAAAATCTGTCCATTGAGGATCTTGCACGTGCTGAAAAGAGTCTGCTCCAATATGTCCAGAAATGTCACTTCTCAGAGGAGATCTCACTGCTGGAGAAAGGAAAACCACCTGTTAAGAAGGGCAGCAAACTGTGCAAGCTTGACCCCATCCTTGTTGACGGAGTACTACGAGTAGGAGGGAGATTGAGCAAGACAGCCATGCCGAAAGAATTCATACACCCTGCAATTCTACCTAAAGCCTGCCATGTAACCAAACTGCTCATCAGACATGCTCACCTCTCAACGGGCCATGGTGGACGGAATGAGACACTGGCCAAACTCCGCCAAAGATTCTGGATACTCCAGGCCAATGCAGCTACAAGGCGTACCATAGGGAAATGCATCTTCTGCCGTTGCTGGCACACTCCACCTGCCACACAGAAGATGGCAGACCTGCCGTTAAACCGCACCTTGCCAGACCACCCTCCATTCACTTACGTCGGAGTCGACTACTTCGGCCCTATAGAGGCGAAGCGAGGCAGAGCGAAGGTGAAAAGGTACGGAGTCTTGTTCACCTGCCTTGTAAGCAGAGCTGTCCACCTGGAACTAGCACATTCCTTGGACACTGACTCATGCATTGCTGCCATTCGACGCTTCATGTGTAGAAGGGGCCAGATCAAAGAGATGATGTCGGATAACGGCACAAACTTTGTAGCCGCAGAACGTGAGCTGAGAGAGTCCCTTGCGCTTCTGAATCATAGCAAGATCCAACGAGACCTATCCTACGAGGGGATCAAGTGGTCTTTCAATCCTCCGTTCGGGCCGCACCATGGTGGCGCATGGGAAAGACTCATCAGAACCATCAAGAGAGTCCTTTACTCCATCGTTAGGCAGCAAGTGTTGGATGACGAGAGCCTGCAGACGGTTTTCTGTGAAGTAGAAACTATCCTGAACGATCGACCCATCACTGTAGTTTCCAACGACGTGAATGATCCAGAACCTCTTACACCAAACCATCTGCTCCAACTAAAGGGAAAACCCCTGCTGCCACCAGGAGTGTTTGCGAAGGAAGACTGCTATGCCAAAAGAAGATGGCGACAGGTCCAGTACTTAGCTGACTTGTTCTGGAAGCGCTGGGTCAAAGAGTATCTTCCTCTAATGCAAGAAAGACAGAAATGGAACCTGGTGAAGAGGAACCTCAAGCCGGGCGACCTAGTCTTAATCATGGACGAAACTTCACCACGAAACTCATGGCCAAAAGGAAGGATAACAGAGGTCATCTCCGACAGCAGAGGACACATCCGACGGGTCAAGATACGAACAGGAAGCAACGTCCTGGAGAGACCCATCACAAAACTGTGCCTTGTTATGGAGGCCTGACCTCTACTCTTTTTGAAGTTTCACATTTTTGCCCCTTTTTGAGGATTATATTTTTGTTTTGAAGAACATTTTTATTTTTTCCGCTTTTCGAAGATGAGAATTTTTGAGTTTTTTGCCTGTCTAAGAAGACTTTTTGAAAGACATATCCTTTTGATAATTGAGAAAAAATGACTTTTTGATTTTTCTGCAGATATGGACTATGATGTATGGATATATACTTAATGGACTCTAAATACCTAAGATTCTGAATTAATTGATGGCTCCTTGTGTATTTCTGTAATTGTCAGATAGTGTAGACAATTAGGGGCCGGGATGTTGGAGCCATTTTGCTATTTTTTCTATATTTTATATTTTCCTCACTTTATGGTGATATTTTAGTTATCTAGATTTATGTCTGCATAATGATAATGATTAATTCGTAATATTTAGTAAATTTGCTATGAATTTGGGAGCGTCACTGGTGCTTGGGCTATAGTGGGCTCTGATTGGCTGTTCCTCCCTACTCTCGCCTATCTAACCGGAGCACAGGTGGCTCAGTAATGAATTGGATTTCTGATGGCGGGTGTAGGAAGGGAAACAGTTTTTTGACCGTGTCATTTCGACTTATTTACTTAGTTTGAGAATAAACAAGAAGATCTGTACTGTTAAGAGACCTGGAAGAAAATAAACTCGAGCACTGATAAATAAGAACGCGCGTCTGAACTTAACTGGACCTCTCCCGTCAAAGCGACTCCAGCTGAGGCAGCCAGGAGGCCGCTACAGTGTGTGTGTGTGTGTGTGTGTGTGTGTGTGTGTGTGTGTGTGTGTGTGTATGTGTGTGTGTGTGTGTGTGTGTGTGTGTGTGTGTGTGTGTGTGTGTGTGTGTGTGTGTGTGTGTGTATGTGTGTGTGTGTGTGTGTGTGTGTGTGTGTGTGTGTGTGTGTGTGTGTAAGCAGGGAGAGGCTTTTGTGTTTTGCACTGCTGCCCCTTAACAATGCCCCCCCCCCCCCCACACTGCCTTCCCATGATCCTCTCTGCT
>NW_026945632.1:1040776-1043276 GCF_034702125.1 Engraulis encrasicolus | reverse complement strand
TCTCTCTATCTTTAATTCTTTCCTGCTCTCTCTCTCTCTCTCTCGATCTTAGCTTCTTGCACTATCTCTCTCTCTCTCCCACTCTCTCTCTCTCTCTCGCTCTCGCGCGCTCTCTCTATCTCTCTCTGTCCCTCTCTCCTGCCTTTATAAAAGAGGGTGATCACGCAATCTAACTCACAGACACTATTGCTGCTGCTGCTGCACGGACTTCTGTCATCAGAATTGCTGCTACAGACACCAGTGACAGACAGGGCATTCTTACTCCTAAAGGTAAGATCAATGTTTCTTACACTTGGTAGTTTTAATACAGCTCCAGGCCTTTTTATTAGAATACCATGAAAAAGTTGATTTATTTCCATAATTCCATCAATAATGTTAAACTGTCATGGATTGTAGATTCATGGCCCAGTTTTTTAACTATTCCAATCATTATTTTTTTCTTTTTATATACGTTGACCTTCCAGCTCAAAAAACCCATGAATTGGGGAATTCGCATTATTAGAATATTGTTATAAAATCACTTTTTTCTTCATCAAAATTTGGGTCACATTAAATCAGTTGAAATGTGATACTTTCTACATAACATGCAATGGTCAATACTTGGTTAGGACATTCTCTGTCTTCATAATGGCCATGATGCGTTTAACATTGAAGTCAATGGCAAAAGCAGTGCATGGGAGTTTTGGAAGCCCAGATATCCTTGATGTTTTGCTGTCAGCTGTTCTTGTTTGTTGACCTGGTGCCCCACACTTCCCTCTTCAATATACCCTGTAGATTTCCATGCCACGTTTTAGCGCTAAATCACCAGTTAAATTCTAAATAACCAGAAATGAAACCCCATTGAAAATGAATGGGGTTTTATTTCTGTTGAGTTAGAATTAAACTGGTGAGTTAACACCAAAACGTGGCATGGAAATCTTCGGGTATATTGAAGAGGGAAGTGTGGGGCACCAGGTCAACAAACAAGAACAGCTGACAGCAAAACATCAAGGATATCTGGGCTTCCAAAACTCCCATGCACTGTTTTTGCCATTGACTTCAATGTTAAACGCATCATGGCCATTATGAAGACAGAGAATGTCCTAACCAAGTATTGACCATTGCATGTTATGTAGAAAGTATCAAATTTCAACTGATTTAATGTGACCCAAATTTTGATGAAGAAAAAAGTGATTTTATAACAATATTCTAATAATGCGAATTCCCCAATTCATGGGTTTTTTTTAGCTGGAAGGCCAACGTATATAAAAAGAAAAAAAAAATAATGATTGGAATAGTTAAAAAACTGGGCCATGAATCTACAATCCATGACAGTTTAACATTATTGATGGAATTATGGAAATAAATCAACTTTTTCATGGTATTCTAATAAAAAGGCCTGGAGCTGTATGTTTAATTTCTGAGTCTAGATGAGAAAATCACCACAAGCACTTTTTTTGTACCGCCACACACACACAAACTTTTATAAAGCTAGGAGAAAGAGAGAGAGAGAGAGAGCAAGAAAAAAGCTAAGATAGAGAGAGAGTGGGAGAGAGAAAGAACCACCACACACACACACACACTTTTTTCGAACCACCACACACACACTGTGTCTGATGTTCTGTATCTGTGTAACGTTCTTGTGGACAATGTTCATGAATAAAGGACCTAAAATGTGCTTTTCTAGGTATGCTTACCATAACCTCCATTCAATAGTTTAACATTTTATATAGCAGGTCAGTAATTATTTTTTTCCATGGTGTACGCCACTCAGAATCTGTTGAATGTTTTATTTTACAGTGACTTGGAAGATGAGGGCTGCCATCTCACTGCTGGTGCTGCTGCTCTCCATGTGTGGAGTTCAGACAGAGAGCAACGGCACTGATTTTGACCTCTCTACTGAGCTGAAGGAGCTCAGAGACATGGTGGTGGAGCTGAGAGGAAGGCATGTGGCCAGTGAGACTAAGGTGGGAGCTCTGGAGGCAGATAATGTGGCAGTGAAGCAAAGACTGGCAGTCAGTGAGGCAGATAATGTAGCAGTGAAACAAAGACTGGCAGTCAGTGAGAGTAAGGTGGAGGTACTGGAGAAAGAGATCAGAGCAGCACCCAAGGTGGCCTTCTCAGCAGCTCTGAGGGAATCTGGATTTGGATCCACAGAGTCTGGGAACACTGATCTGAACTTAGTGTTCAAGAAAGTCATCACCAATGTAGGAGAGGCCTACAGCAGCACGACTGGTTTCTTCACAGCTCCAGTCAGGGGGGTCTACTACTTCAGGTTCACTGTTGCGGATAATCTGGACAAACGCACCATGCGTATCATGATGCATAAGAATGGAGAGCAGCTCATGCAGCTGGCGGAGCATGACACTGATGGAAATGCCTCCTATCTGTCCAGTGGCCTGACTCTGCAGCTGGAGAAGGGAGACACAGTAAACATGGTGCTGCCAGCAGACTACAGGCTCTTTGATTATGATGCTGAGAGTCGCAACACCTTCAGTGGCTTCCTGCTCTTCCCTCTCTG
>NW_026945632.1:1028276-1038276 GCF_034702125.1 Engraulis encrasicolus | reverse complement strand
GGGTGTGTGTGTGTGCGTGCGCGCGCGAGCGTGTGTGTGTGGCGTGTGTGTGTGTGTGTGTGTGTGTGTGTGTGTGTGTGTGTGTGTGTGTGAGTGTGTTTGCGTGTGTGTGTGTGTGTGTGTGTGTGTGTGTGTGTGTGTGTGTGTGTGTGTGTGTGTGTGTGTGTGTTGCAATAGAGCAGTGGTCAAAGCCTCTCTTTAACCCATACATGATGGCTTAGTGATCTGCAAACACACACACACACACACACACACACACACACACACACACACACACACACACACACACACACACACACACACACACACACACACACACACACACACACACACACACACGTTACAGTGTGTGTGTGTGTGTGTGTGTGTCATCTGGTAACATTGTTGCATCTGTGTGTCATGCTCAAAATATGTTGTGGGAGACTCCTCTTCTCATAAAGGGGGTGGTCCTAACGAAAACCATTCGCTCTCTAGAACTCCGTCTCTGTTTCACTCTGTAAGATCTCTCTCTATCAAAACTTCCCTCTCGCTCTCGCTCTCACGCGCTCTCACGCGCTCTCTCTCTCTCTCTCTCTCCCTCTCTCCTAACTTTATAAAAGAGGGTGATCACGCAGTCTAACTCACAGACACTATTGCTGCTGCTGCTGCTGCTGCTGCACCGACTTCTGCCATCAGTATTGCTGCTACAGACACCAGTGACAGACGGGTCGTTGTTACTCTTAAAGGTAAGACCAATGTTTCTTACTCTTGGTAGTTTTAATACAGCTCCAGGCCTTTTTATTAGAATACCATGAAAAAGTTGATTTATTTCCATAATTCCATCAATCCCCACACTTCCCTCTTCAATATACCCGAAGATTTCCATGCCACGTTTTGGTGTTAACTCACCAGTTTAATTCTAACTCAACAGAAATAAAACCCCATTCATTTTCAATGGGGTTTCATTTCTGGTTATTTAGAATTTAACTGGTGAGTTAGCGCTAAAACGTGGCATGGAAATCTACAGGGTATATTGAAGAGTGAAGTGTGGGGTACCAGGTCAACAAACAAGAACAGCTGACAGCAAAGCATCAAGGATATCTGGGCTTCCAAAACTCCCATGCACTGTTTTTGCCATTGACTTCAATGTTAAACGCATCATGGCCATTATGAAGACAGAGAATGTCCTAACCAAGTATTGACCATTGCATGTTATGTAGAAAGTATCAAATTTCAACTGATTTAATGTGACCCAAATTTTGATGAAGAAAAAAGTGATTTTATAACAATATTCTAATAATGCGAATTCCCCAATTCATGGGTTTTTTTAGCTGGAAGGCCAACGTAGTATATAAAAGAAAAAAAATTAATGATTGGAATAGTTTCAAAACTGGGCCATGAATCTACAATCTATGAGAGTTTAACATTATTGATGGAATTATGGAAATAAATCAACTTTTTCATGCTTTTCTAATAAAAAAGGCCTGGAGCTGTGTGTTTAATTTCTGAGTCTAGATGAGAAAATCACCACAAGCACTTTTTTTGTACCGCCACACACACACAAACTTTTATAAAGCTAGGAGAAAGAGAGAGAGAGAGAGAGAGAGAGAGCAAGAAAAAAGCTAAGATAGAGAGAGAGTGGGAGAGAGAAAGAACCACCACACACACACACACACTTTTTTCGAACCACCACACACACACTGTGTCTGATGTTCTGTATCTGTGTAACGTTCTTGACAATGTTCATGAATAAAGGACCTAAAATGTGCTTTTCTAGGTGTGCTTACCATAACCTCCATTCAATAGTTTAACATTTTATTTAGCAGGTCAGTAATGATTTTTCCACGATGTACTGTAAGCCACTCAGAATCTGTTGAATGTTTTTCTTTTGACAGTGACTTGGAAGATGAGGGCTGCCATCTCACTGCTGGTGCTGCTGCTCTCCATGTGTGGAGTCCAGACAGAGAGCAACGGCACTGATTTTGACCTCTCCACTGAGCTGAAGGAGCTCAGAGACATGGTGGTGGAGCTGAGAGGAAGGCATGTGGCCAGTGAGCTGAAGGAGCTCAGAGACATGGTGGTGGAGCTGAGAGGAAGGCATGTGGCCAGTGAGACTAAGGTGGGAGCTCTGGAGGCAGATAATGTAGCAGTGAAACAAAGACTGGTAGCCAGTGAGAGTAAGGTGGAGGTACTGGAGGCAGATAATGTAGCAGTCAAAGAAAGGCTGGCAGCCAGTGAGGCAGATAATGTAGCATTGAAAGAAAGGCTAGCTGTCAGTGAGGCAGATAATGTAGCATTGAAAGAAAGGCTTGTGGTCAGTGAGACTACGGTTGAAGCTTTGGAGAGGGCGCTACAGGACACCAAAGCAGAAATGAAGATGGAGGTGGACAATCTGAAGAAAGAAGATGCAGAAATTGAGAAAAAAGCGGAGAATCTGGAGAAAGAGATCAAAGCAGCACCCAAGGTGGCCTTCTCAGCAGCTCTGAGGAAATCTGTATACACAGAGTCTGTGAGTAATGACATGAACTTGGTGTTCAAGAGAGTCTTCACCAATGTAGGAGAGGCCTACAGCAGCACAACTGGCTTCTTCACAGCTCCAGTCAGGGGGGTCTACTACTTCAGGTTCACTGTTATGGATTATCTGGACTCACGTGGCATGTATATCAGGATGTATAAGAATGGAGAGATGCTCATGAGGCTGTATGAGTATGACACTGATGGAAAGGCCTCCTATCTGTCCAGTGGCCTGGCTCTGCAGCTGGAGAAGGGAGACACAGTCAACATGGTGCTACCAGCAGGCTACAGGCTCTATGATGGTACTGAAAACCGCAGCACCTTCAGTGGCTTCCTGCTCTTCCCTCTCTGAACGCTCTGAGAGAGGAGGGAGAGAGAGAGGGAAAGAGGGATAGAATGAGGGAGAGAGAGAGGGAGGGAGGAAGGGAGGGGCAGGGGCGGGAGAGAGAGAGGAGGGTGTGGAGAGAGAGAGGAGGAGAGGAGGGGGTGGAGAGAGAGGAGGGAGAGGAGGGGGAGAGAGAGAAGAGGGAGGGAGGGAGAGAGAGAGGAGGGGGAGAGAGGAGGGAGGGAGAGAGGAGGGAGGGAGAGAGGGAGAGAGAGAGGAGGGAGGGAGAGAGAGAAGGAGAGGAGAGAGGAGGGGGAGAGAGAGAGAAGGGAGAGAGGGAGGGAGGGAGAGAGGAGGGAGGGAGAGAGAGAGAGAGGGAGAGAGAGAGGAGGGAGAGAGGGGGGAGAGAGAGAGGGAGGAGGAGGGGAGAGAGAGAGAGATGGGGAGAGAGAGAGGGGGGGGGAGAGGAGGAGAGGGAGAGAGGAGGAGGGGGAGGGAGGGAGAGAGGGAGAGAGATGGGGAGAGAGAGAGAGAGAGAGAGAGAGAGAGAGAAAGAGCGAGGGAGAGAGGAGGGAGAGGGAGAGACACACACACACCCTCCCTTAGTGTCACACACACACACACACACACACACACACACACACACACACACACACACACACACCCTCCCTTAGTGTCACACACACACACACACACACACACACACACACACACACACACACACACACACACACACACACACACACACACACACACACACACACACACACACACCCCTTCCCTTAGTGTCACACACGCACGTTCACACGCACACGCTAAAATATGACTAAGACTAAAATTGATTTTCGTCATTGTGATTAAGACTACGACTAAATAAAAAAAAGCTGACAAAATTAACACTGGTGTGTGTGTGTGTGTGTGTGTGTGTGTGTGTGTGTGTGTGTGTGTGTGTGTGTGTGTGTGTGTGTGTGTGTGTGTGTGTGTGTGTGTGTGTGTGTGTGTGTGTGTGTGTGTTCTGCTCCTTGGAGAGCAAAACAACGACAGAAGCAGATTTTTTTATCTGCTTGGTTAGGTGCACAAACACACACACACACACAATCAGCACCAACATCCCTCAGACGTGTGTGCGTGCGTGTGTGTGTGTGTGTGTGTGTGTGTGTGTGTGTGTGTGTGTGTGTGTGTGTGTGTGTGTGTGTGTGTGTGTGTGTGTGTGTGTGTGTGTGTGTGTGTGTGCGTGTGTGTGTTTAGCCGGATGTAAAATGTAAGTGTGCAGATGATCCAGAATGCGGCGGCACGGTTGATATTCAGTCAACCCAAAAGGACCCATGTTACTCCTCTATTTATTGAGTTGCAATGGTTACCGATCGCCGCCAGGATCAAGCAAAAGGCATTGACCCTTGCCTACAAAACCATCACAGGAACGGCCCCAGCTTATCTGAAGGACCTACTAACGCCTTATGTTACTGGAAGAGAACTGCGCTCATCCAGCACAAGCCGTCTGGCTCTGCCATCCAGTCTCTCTAGGTACTCCCAGTCAAGATTGTTCTCCGTTGTGGTACCCAAGTGGTGGAACAGTCTCCCAGAGGCAGCAAGACTAAGCACATCTCTTGCAGCCTTCAAGAAGCAAGTAAAGACCTTCCTCTTTCGAGAGTATCTACTAGACCAGGGTTTCCCAAACTGGGGTGCGTGCACCCCTGGGGGTGCGCGGCCTGCCTTAAGGGGGTGCGCGAGCTGAATAGAGCAATGCCGGTAGTTTTTATCCAGCATTAAGGTAGTTTTTAATTGTAAGGTGCATTGTATGCTGGAAGGCTCCATCTGAAGTGTAGTTTAATTCCAAGACTATTGGAAAAGAGGATTCCCCAAAAACGACTGTGCTTAATATGCAGTGAATGAGCAGTGAATCCATATTTGCGCGGCCATCAGCACACCAAAAAATTCACACAGGGGGTGCGCGAACCACATTGAAATATACAAGGGGGTGCGCAGGGAAAAAGTTTGGGAACCCCTGTACTAGACTAATGCTTGAGCACCAGGGCAGCCTCTTGACATGATGTCTAGCTTAGCTTAGTTTGTGTGTGTGTGTGTGTGTGTATGTGTGTGTGTGTGTGTGTGTGTGTGTGTGTGTGTGTGTGTGTGTGTGTGTGTGTGTGTGTGTGTGTGTGTGTGTGTGTGTGTGTACGGGTTTGTGTGTGTTTGTGTGTGTGCGTGTGTGTGTGTGTGTGTATGTGTATGTGTGTTTGTGTGTGTGTTTACTCGTTATTTACTCGCCTTGCCTTATGTGTGTACTCTTTATTTAATCTATAAAAAAACTAACCCCTCTTTGCAACTGTACTTGTTGTTCTGTATATCTCCTGTGCACTTTGTATTTGCTTGTGATGTTGGCTTGATTATGTCCTCTTTAGAAAGTCGCTTTGGTTATAAAGCGTCTGCCAAATGCAATGCAATGCAATGCAATGTAATGTAATGTAATGTAATGTAATGTGTGTGTGTGTGTGTGTGTGTGTGTGTGTGTGTGTGTGTGTGTGTGTGGTGTGTGTGTGTGTGTGTGTGTGTGTGTGTGTGTGTGTGTGTGTGTGTGTGTGTGTGTGTGTGTGTGTGTGTGTGTGTAGCCGGATGTAAAATATAAGTGAAAATATTTACATTTGAATGTAGGTCAGGTTGGTATGTAGGTCATGCATCTGTGTGTCTTGCTCAAAATATGTCGTGGGAGACTACTCTTCTCATAAAGGGGGTGGTCCTAATGAAAACCATTCGCTCTCTAGAAATCCCTCTCTGTCTCTCTCTCTCTCTCTCTCTCTCTCTCTCTCTCTCTCTCTCTGTCTCTCTCTCTCTCTCGCTCTCTCTCTCTCTCTGTCTCTCTCTCTCGATCTTAACTTCTTGCACTCTCTCTCTCTCTCTCTCTCTCTCTCTCTCTCTCTCTCTCTCTCTCTCTCTCTCTCTCTCTCTCTCTGTCTCTCTCTCTCCTAACTTTATAAAAGAGGGTGATCACGCAGTCTAACTCACAGACACTATTGCTGCTGCTGCTGCACCGACTTCTGCCATCAGAATTGCTGCTACAGACTCCAGTGACAGACGGGTCGTTCTTATTCTCAAAGGTAAGATCACTGTTTTTTACTTGGTAGTTTTAATATGTGTAATGTCTGAGACTGGATGAGAGAACCACCACACACACTTTTTTAAACCGTCACACACACACACACTTTTTTAAACCGTCTGTCACTGGTGTCTGTAGCAGAAATGCTGATGGCAGAAATCAGTGCAGCAACAGCAATAGACTGTGTGATCACCATCTTTTATAAAGCTAGGAGAAAGACAGAGAGAGAGCAAGACAAAAGTTAAGATAGAGAGAGAGAGGGAGAGAGGGAGAACCATCATACACACACACACACACTTTTTTTGAACCACCACACACACTGAGTCTAATGTACTATATCTGTGCACTTGTGGACAATGTTCATGAATAAAGAACCTAAAATGTGCTTTTCTAGGTATGCTTACCATAACCTCCATTCAATATTTTAACATTTTAGTTAGCAGGTCCGTAATTATTTTTTCCGCGGTGTACGCCACTCAGAATCTGTTGAATGTTTCATTTTACAGTGACTTGGAAGATGAGGGCTGCCATCTCACTGCTGGTGCTGCTGCTCTCCATGTGTGGAGTCCAGACAGACGTCTCTACTGAGCTGAAGGAACTCAGAGACATGGTGGTGGAGCTGAAAGGAAGGCATGTGGCCATTGAGGCAGAGAATGCAGCAATGTCACAAAGGCTGGCGGTCAGTGAGTATACGGTTCAGGCTCTGGAGCAGGAGCTACAGGACACCAAAGTAGAAATGAAGACGGAGGTGGACAATCTGAAGAAGGAAAATGCAGCGCAAGAGGCAGAGCTGGCTGCAGTGAAGACCAGACTGGCAGCCACTGAGACGGAAGTGGAGAATCTGGAGAAAGAGATCAGAGCAGCACCCAAGGTGGCCTTCTCAGCAGCTCTAGGGGACTCTGCAGGTGGTTTAGGAGGAGGCCTGAACTTAGTCTTCCAGAGAGTCATCACCAATGTAGGAGAGGCCTACAGCAGCACAACTGGCTTCTTCACAGCTCCAGTCAGGGGGGTCTACTACTTCAGGTTCACTGTTGAGGATGTACTGGACTCACGCATCATGTCTATCAGGATGCATAAGAATGGAGAGAGGCTCATGCAGCTGGTTGAGTATGACACTGATGGACAGCCCTCCTATCTGTCCAGTGGCCTGGCTCTGCAGCTGGAGAAGGGAGACACAGTAAACATGGTGATACCAGCAGACTACAGGCTCTTTGATAATAGTGCTGAGAGCCGCAGCACCTTCAGTGGCTTCCTGCTCTTCCCTCTCTGAACGCCACAACAATAAATGTAATCATTTTGTAATCAAATATAATCATTTTATGTAATCAAATTAAATAATAAAATAGATCATAGTGTATATATAGCCACAGCACCTTCAGTGGCTTCCTGCTCTTCCCTCTCTGAACTCTCCACAACATCATGAACACTCACAGGGACGCTGACAGCTTTGGCTGGGCCCAGGACAAGGTTATCTTAAACGGCCCCCCCATCCAATACATACAATGTAATGAGGGCCCAATTCTGGGCTCCCCACCCCCCCTCTCCCTGGGCCCGGGGTAACTGACCTCGTTGTCCCCTTCCCTGGTGACCACTCACTAATGGTGTTGGTGATGATTCGTTTGAGAAATGATGATCGTTGTAAAACAATGTCATGCTCAAATAAATGTCTCTTTACCTGCATATCTGTCTGGTGGTTACCATTACACACCAATAATAGCAAAACAGGAGGGAAAATCCTATAGCTTGGTCCAAGCACTTCAGTTGGTTTAAAAAGTCCAAGACAATCTCTACTCAGTGGGCTGGTCCATATATCCTGCTCTCACCAGACCACATTGAACTTCGTAAGTAATTCAAAATGAATGGTGCGTGCGTGCGTGCGTGCGTGCGTGCGTGCGTGCGTGCGTGCGTGCGTGCGTGCGTGCGTGTGTGTGTGTGTGTGTGTGTGTGTGTGCTTAGTTTTAGTCACTCGGCAGGTTTCTGCGAGGAGAGGAGAGGAGGAGAGAGGAGAGGAGAGGAGAGGAGAGGAGAGGAGAGGAGAGGAGAGGAGAGAGGAGAGGAGAGCAGAGGAGAGGAGAGGAGAGGAGGAGGGAGAGGAGAGGAGAGGAGAGGAGAGGAGAGGAGAGGAGAGGAGGAGGAAAGGACGAGGAGAGGAGAAGAGAGGAGAGGAGAGGACGCACACACACACACACACACACACACACACACACACACACACACACACACACACACACACACACACACACACACACACACACACGGGATGGTGCAGAACTACATCCTAAATAATCACATCACTCCTCCAGTTATAAACGGGGAGTGTGTGTGTGTGTGTGTGTGTGTGTGTGTGTGTGTGTGTGTGTGTGTGTGTGTGTGTGTGTGTGTGTGTGTGTGTGTGTGTGTGTGTGTGTGTGTGTGTGTGTGTGGTTGTGTGTGTGTGTGTGTGTGTGTAGTCGGATGTAAAATGTAAGTGAAAATATTTACATTTACACGCACATAATATGGGATGTGTGTGACATCTGGTAACATCGTTGCATCTGTGAGTCATTCTCAAAATATGTTGTGGGAGACTCCTCTTCTCATAAAGGGGGTGGTCCTCATGGAAACTATTCGCTCCCTAGAACTCCATCTCTGTTTCACTCTCTCTCTCTCTCTCTCTCGATCTTAACTTCTTGCACTCTCTCTCTCTCACACACTCTCTCAATCTTAACTTCTTGCACTATCTCTCTCTCTCTCTCTCTCTCTCTCTCTCTCTCCCGCTCTCTCTATCTCTCTCCCGCTGTCTCTATCTCTCTCTCTCCCTCTCTCCTAACTTTATAAAAGAGGGTGATCACGCAGTCTAACTCACAGACACTATTGCTGCTGCTGCTGCTGCACCGACTTCTGCCATTAGTATTGCTGCTACAGACACCAGTGACAGACGGGGCGTTCTTATTCTCAAAGGTAAGATCAATGTTTCTTACACTTGATAGTTTTAATCAGGGCTTTGAACCGGTTCAAGGAATGAAAACGAAAACCAGGAACTTTTTGTACTTTACAGGAAACAGAAACGAAACCGGAACCGTTATTATTTTTTATGTTCTGGAATGGAAACACTTATTTAAAAATAATTGGAACCGGTTAATACTGTTCCTCAAACTAAAAAAAAAAAAGTAATCATTTTCCTGTGACATTCTCTGACTGAATGGAGAGAGAGCTGTGGACTACAAAGTCTCCACTCCACATCTTAAATAAGAGAAACCTCTGTCATACAAAAGGGCAGAGTTTCCATTGTATCACTGTAAGATATTGCAGAGAAGCGCGTATAAGGTAGACAGCGCCTGGCTCTCCTGCGTAAACTCAGGGGCCTTAACACCAGTCAGCGCACAATGTCCATGGTCTATAAGTCCCTGACAGAGAGTGTACTGACATTCAACATTGTGTCATGGTATGGATACCTCTCTGTCAAACAAAAGAACAAATTGGCACAGATCGTCAACCAGGCTGGAAAGATCATTGGATACAAACAGCTGCTGCAACTTCCACACTTGCACACGCAGGCCCTAACAAAGAAGGCACATCAAGTCTATCTGGATCCTACTCACCCTCTTCACGGTGCTTTCCAGATGTTGCCATCTGGACGCAGACTGAAAATTCCAATGGCTAGGAAGAATGGCTACAAGCGGTCATTTGTACCATCAGCTGTGGCTATTCTCAACAAAGAACTGTTTATAATAACAGAGAGCAGATCCTCAACAGTATTTTAGCAGTGGTATTTTATTAATTTTAAAGTTTTATACAGTAATACAGCATAGGAAGCTCGGTGCGCTGCTCTAGCAGTAAGTAATATGGTGAAATTGAATAGTCTCTTAATTTTAATTGAGTAATGAGATTTAATTTTATATTCCACACGTTTTATCTATCTATCTTTTATCCATACACACACATATATATATATATATAATTTATTCTTTATTGTGTTGACTGTGATGTGTTGTTGTCTTGTGTGTCCTTGTGCGTCCTATGCCACCACCAAAGCAAAATCTCCATTTTATGTAAGTTTAATGGACAATAAAGAAGTCTAAGTCTCTAAGTCTCTATAAAGCGCACCG
>NW_026945632.1:1015776-1018276 GCF_034702125.1 Engraulis encrasicolus | reverse complement strand
TCCAGTATGGAATGGAGAGGGGAGGAGAAGAAGATGGGCGGGGGGGCTAGGGGGGTAGAGAATGGAGAGGTGAGGAGAAGAAGATGGAAGATGGGGGGATAGAGAATGGAGAGGGGAGGAGAAGAAGATGAGGGGGGGGGTTATAGAATGGAGAGGGGAGGAGAAGAAGATGGAAGATAGAGGGGGGGTTAGAGAATGGAGAGGGGAGGAGAAGAAGACGAGGGGAGGGGGGGGGGTTAGAGAATGGAGAGGGGAGGAGAAGAAGACGAGGGGAGGGGGGGTTATAGGGTTATAGAATGGAGAGGGGAGGAGAAGAAGATGGAAGATGGGGGGGGGGTTAGAGAATGGAGAGGGGAGGAGAAGAAGATGAGGGGGGGTTATAGAATGGAGAGGGGGTAAACAGGGGAAATGGGCAGGGGCTTGAACCTCAATACTTTGGGTGGAGGGAGTGAGTATGTGGGGGGGGTTATTTTAAGAGGAGCAGAGGAGGTACAAATTTGATTATCAAGATTGCAGGGGCGTCAGAATGGCCTTCAGAGGTGGGGGGGAGGGGAGAGGGGGGGCTTGAACCTCAAGACTTTGGGTGGAGGGAGTGAGTATATGTGGTGGTGGGGGGGGGGGGTGCGACCCTCAGAATTGGGGGGGAGGGGAGACGGGGAGTATGACCGTCATTTTGGGTGGACGGAGTGAGTATATGTGGTGTGGGGGGGGGGGCGGACGCGGAGTACGCAGACAAAAAGGCACTATGATTGGTCGTCTCGCTACTTCCTTGTTCTGTTCTTGTGGCAGCGCAATGCCAGTAGTTTGCGAGAGCAGAGCTGTATTCTGTTAAAAACTTTATTAATGCCTTGTGTGTAAATGTGTGTAAATACACGAAGCTAAGCTAAGTAACAAACAATGCATCAGTTGAACACTCGTGGCACAATGCCTGCGGTTTTACTACCGTTCCTCCACCGAATGTAGGCCTAAACACACATCGGCAGAATCAACTGTCTTTACATGCTTGCATTTTCTGCTCGTGAAAACAGACTGGGTATGTCAAATAATGATACCACTGCATTGCCTTTGCAATTTGTGTGAAAATACCTAGCTAACCGGGATAGAAAGCAACATTGCTTAATAATGACCGCAGTGCTTACAATGTAGTGAAAGTAGCCTAATCGCGCAATTTCAAATGTGGCTGGCAACGAGACCTCGGACCTCGCAGAGCTCGCAGATGCATGAATACAAAATTGGTTCGTGGCCACTCCCACGCGACTTTTCACGCTCGCAGTTGCTGAAGTCTAATCTGACCTTTAGTGTCAAACACACACACACACACACACACACACACACACACAAACACACCCTCCCTTAGTGTCAAACACACACACACACACACACACACACACACACACACACACACACACACACACACACACACACACACACACACCACACACACACACACACACACACACACACACACACACACACACACACACACACACACACACACCCTCCCTCCCTAAGTGTCACACACAAACACACACATGCAACAAACACACACGTACACAAACACACAAACACGTAAACACACACACACACCCTCCCTTAGTGTCACACACACACACACACACACACACACACACACACACACACACACACACACACACACACACACACACACACACACACACACACACACACACACACACACACACACCCTCCCTTAGTGTCACACACGCACGTTCACACGTCACAAGACTAACATTGATTTTCGTCATTTTGACTAAGACTACGACTAAATGAAAAAAAGCTGACAAAATTAACACTGGTGTGTGTTTGTGTGTGTGTGTGTGTGTGTGTGTGTGTGTGTTCTGCTCCTTGGAAAGCAAAACAACGACAGAAGCAGATTTTTTTTTTCTGCTTGGTTAGGTGCACAAACACACACATACACAAAATCAGCACCAACATCCCTCAGACGTGTGTGCGTGTGTGAATGTGTGTGTGTGTGTGTGTGTGTGTGTGTGTGTGTGTGTGTGTGTGTGTGTGTGTGTGTGTGTGTGTGTGTGTGTGTGTGTGTGTGTGTGTGTGTGTGTGTGTGTGTGTGTGTGTGTGTGTGTGTGTGTGTGTGTGTGTGTGTGTGTGTCTGTGTGCTAGGAGAAAGAGAGAGAGAGAGCAAGACAAAAGCTAAGATAGAGAGAGAGAGGGAGAGAGGGAAAACCATCACACACACACACACTTTTTTCGAACCACCACACACACACTGTGTCTAATGTACTCTATCTGTGCACTTGTGGACAATGTTCATGAATAAAGAACCTAAAATGTGCATGTCTAGGTATGCTTAGATATCCTCCATTCAATAGTTTAACATTTTAGTTAGCAGGTCAGTAATTATTTTTTCCACTGTGTAAGCCACTCAGAAACTGTTGAATGTTTTATTTAACAGTGACTTGGAAGATGAGGGCTGCCATCTCACTGCTGGTGCTGCTGCTCTCCATGTGCGGAGTCCAGA
>NW_026945632.1:1000776-1005776 GCF_034702125.1 Engraulis encrasicolus | reverse complement strand
TTATCCATACACACATACATATATATATATATTTATTCTTTATTGTGTTGACTGTGATGTGTGTTTGTCTTGTGTGTCCTTGTGCGTCCTATGCCACCACCAAAGCAAAATCTCCATTTTATGTAAGTTTAATGGACAATAAAGAAGTCTAAGTCTCTAAGTCTCTATAAAGCGCACCGAGAATGTTCAACATTATCGGGCATCCATGGTCGCTTCAAATATGTACAAACTCACAATGTCCATCATATCGCTCCCCATGACCCAAGTCAGCGTGCATTTTCATCATTGAGGTTTATTCTCCGCTTAGGTCGTCCCTGAACGACAAAATTCTGGAGGATATTCTTTTCATCCGCTTAAATAAACAGTTTGGAAGTAGGCTGTCTCATTTGCACTTCCGTCTGTCTTGGTTAATTACCGTCAGTTAGGCCTATGGGGAGTAAACAGCTGACAGGAACGAAATTAACCGTTCCGGGAACAATATTTTTTTTGTTTTAATCGGTTCGGGAACGTGAATTTATTGGTGAAACTCATAACCGTAAACGTTATAATTACGTTTCTGTTCGGAATGGAACGTTTGGAAAAAAATAACGGTTCAAAGCCCTGGTTTTAATATGTTTAATTTCTGAGTCTGGATGAGAGAACCACCACACACACTTTTTTTGAACCGCCACACACACACACGAACGCGCCGTCTGTCACTGGTGTCTGGCGTGATCACCCTCTTTTACAAAGCTAGGAGAAAGAGAGACAGAGAGAGCAAGAAAAAAGCTAATATAGAGAGAGAGGGAGAGAGAGAGAGAACCACCACACACACACACACTTTTTTCGAACCACCACACACTCTGTGTCTAATGTACTATATCTGTGCACTTGTGGACAATGTTCATGAATAAAGGACCTAAAATGTGCTTTTCTAGGTATGCTTACCATAACCTCCATTCAATAGTTTAACATTTTAGTTAGCAGGTCAGTAATTATTTTTTCCGCGGTGTAAGCCACTCAGAATCTGTTGAATGTTTTATTTTACAGTGACTTGGAAGATGAGGGCTGCCATCTCACTGCTGGTGCTGCTGCTCTCCATGTGTGGAGTCCAGACAGACGTCTCTACTGAGCTGAAGGAACTCAGAGACATGGTGGTGGAGCTGAAAGGAAGGCTTGTGGCCAGTGAGAGTAAGGTGGAGGCTCTGGAGAATGAGATCAAAGCAGCACCCAAGGTGGCCTTCTCAGCAGGTCTGAGGGAATCTGGATATGGATCCACAGAGTCTGGGGATAATGACCTGAACTTGGTGTTCAGTAGAGTCATCACCAATGTAGGAGAGGCCTACAGCAGCACAACTGGCTTCTTCACAGCTCCAGTCAAGGGGGTCTACTACTTCAGATTCACTGTTATGGATTATCTGGACAAACGCTGGGTACAGATCAGGATGCATAAGAATGGAAAGCAGCAGCTCATGTGGCTGGCTGAGCATGACACTGATGGAATGGCCTCCTATCTGTCCAGTGGCCTGACTCTGCAGCTGGAGCAGTTAGACACAGTAAACATGCTGCTACCAGCAAGCTACAGGCTCAATGATGATAGTGATTATAGCCACTGCACCTTCAGTGGCTTCCTGCTCTTCCCTCTCTGAACGCCACAACAACAAATATAATCATTTTATGTAATCAAATTAAATAATAAAATAGATAATAGTGTATATATATATATATATATATATATATATATATATATATATATATATATATATATATATATATATATATATATATATATATATAGCCACAGCACCTTCAGTGGCTTCCAGCTCTTCCCTCTCTGAACTCTCCACAACAAATGCAATCATTTTGTAATCAAATGTAATTATTTTACGTATGTAATCAAATTAAATAATAAAATAGATCATAGTGAATATAGCCGCAGCATCTTCAGTGGCTTCCTGCTCTTCCCTCTCTGAACGCCACAACATCACCATGAACACTCACAGGGACGCTGACAGCTTTGGCTGGACAAAGGTTGGCTGGGCAAGGTTATCTTAAACGGCCCCCCCATCCAATACATACAATGTAATGAGGGCCCAATTCTGGGCTCCCCACCCCCCCCTCTCCCTGGGCCCGGGGTAACTGACCTCGTTGTCCCCTTCCCTGGTGACCACTCACTAATGGTGTTGGTGATGATTTGTTTGAGAAATGATGATCGTTGTAAAACAATGTCATGCTCAAATAAATGTCTCTTTACCTGCATATCTGTCTGGTGGTAACCATTACACACCAAAACACCAATAATAGCTAAATACAAACCCCAACTCCGGTGAAGTTGGGACGTTTGGTAAACAGTGATACACCAAGAATAGCAAAACAGGAGGAAAAATCCTATAGCTTGGTCCAAGCACTTCAGTTGGTTTAAAAAGTCCAAGACAATCTCTACAGAGAGACAGAGAGAAGGAGGAAGGGAGAGGGAGAGGAGAGGGGGAGAGGGAGAGAAGGATGGAGGGAGAGAGAGAGAGGAGGGAGGGAGAGAGAGTGAGAGGGGAAGAGAGAGAGAGGATGGAGGGGGAGGGAGAGGAGGTGGGAGGGAGAGAGAGAGAAGAGGGGGAGAGAGGAGGGAGGGAGAGAGAGAGGGAGGGAGAGAAGGATGGAGGGGGAGGGAGAGAAGGATGGAGGGAGTGAGGTAGGGAGAGAAGAGGGGGAGAGAGAGAGAGAGAGAGAGAGAGGGAGAGAGAGAGAAGGATGGAGGGGGAGGGAGAGAAGGATGGAGGAAGAGGGAGAGAAGAGGTTGGAGAGAGAGAGAAGGAGGGAGAGAGAGGGAGAGAAGGAGGGAGGGAGAGAGAAGGATGGAGGGGGAGGGAGAGAGGAGGGAGGGAGAGAGGAGGGAGGGAGAGAGGGAGAGAGAGAGGAGGGAGGGAGAGAGAGAAGGAGAGAGAAGAGGGGGAGAGAGGAGGGGGAGAGAGGAGGGGAGGGGAGGGGGGAGAGAAGAGGGGGAGACTTTTAAAAGCCTTTTATTAAAGGGACAGTTTGGTCAATTTCAACATGCAGTTGTAATGCTCACACTACCCTGGACTTGTCAGTGCCTGAGATTTTTTTTTCTTCTTCTTCAGCCGTTTCCGAGATCCTGGTCATTGTAATGGGGGCAGCTCTTTGTTTACATTTCAAAAAAACATTTTTATTTATTCCCAAAAACATCCAAAAGGTTATAAAACATCAGCAGACAACTAGCAAACAGCAGTACCTTTTGGGAAAATATTTGGAGTTGGCCTATGTTTCATTTTTTAAAAATGTAAACAAACGCTGCCCCCATTAGAATTGCTCATATCTCGGAAAGGGCTGAGCCAAAAAATGTGGCATCACCAGGTACTGACAAGTCAAGTGTAGCGTGAGCAATACAACTGTATGTTGAAATTGACCAAACTGTCCCTTTAACACCATTCAGCCATCATTGGCACAGTACAGCCACTGCTCAAAAGCAGACCAACACCCCCCCTATATGTTCACAATCAGCTCCCCGTCCCCCCCAACCTCACACAACACCCCCCCCCACACACCAAACGTTTGAAAATTTCTCCAAATCATTGACCAATTAATGCCTCTGCTGAGCTTAAGATTTCAGACCTCATCAAATCAGGTGACCTACTAAATGGTCACTGCACACCTGATGAAATGGTTGATAGCTTCAACAACAACTTAAGAGGAATTCTAGATAACATAGCTCCAATTAGAACGACGACAAGAACCAGAGCTAGGTATTCACCTTGGATGAATGACTCACTTAGAGCCTTAAAAAGAAAATGCAGAGTAACCGAGCGTCTTTGGAGGAAAACTAAATTAGAAGTCCACAGACAATCCCTTAGGGATGAGATCTCCTCCTACAATAATGCGGTACGCTCAGAGAGAAAAGCATATTTTTCCAAAATCATAACAGACAACCAGCATAATGCGAAAGTTCTTTTTTTCCACTATTGACCACCTGCTTAATCCAACACATAGCAATAACAACCTAAATGCAGCATCACATGCCAAGTGCGAGGAATTTGCTAGATTTTTTAATAAAAAGATTGCCGACATTAGAGAAGGCATCCAAGGTGGAAACGCAGCAACCTCTGTCGCCCACTCAGGCGATACACCGAGGGGAGGGTTAAACCCCCCTAGGAGACCTGAGAGCTTCCAAAAGTTTTGGTCCAATTACAGAGGACGACCTCTGTAAAATAGTCAGGGAAAGTAAGCAGTCTACCTGCAGCCTTGATGCGATCCCCACATATCTGCTAAAAAACATACTTGGTTGCTTAGCAGCACCTTTACTGCAAATTGTTAACACCTCTATGCTTACAGGCATTTTTCCAAGCTCATTCAAAACAGCCATGGTAAAGCCACTCCTAAAAAAGACAAATTTAGATCAGAATTCTTTTAAAACAACTACAGACCTATATCAAACCTCCCCTTTATAAGCAAGGTACTAGAAAAAGTTGTATTTAAACAGCTTAATCAACATCTGGCTGGGAATGATATCTTGGAAAAAATTCCAATCAGGCTTTAGAGCCAACCATAGCACCGAAACAGCACTAACCAAAATAATAAGTGATCTTAGGCTCAACACTGCCGCAAACAAAGTTTCAGCACTTATCCTCCTCGACCTCAGTGCCGCCTTTGACACGATAGACCACAACATACTAATTGACCGCCTTGAATCTTGGGTAGGCTTGTCCGGTCACGTCTTAGAGTGGTTCAAAACATATATTACAGGAAGACAGTTTTTTGTCACCATCGGAGAATACGTCTCCAACAAGTATGATGTGCCTTTTGGAGTTGCTCAGGGCAGTTGCTTGGGCCCTCTCCTCTTCTCTCTCTATATGTTGCCCCTGGGCTCCATCATCAGAGAGCATAATGTTGATTTTCATAGCTATGCCGATGACACTCAACTATATATCTCTGTCGAGCCTAGCCAAACCACTGCCATTCATGCCTTGACTAAATGCATGTCTGCCATTACAGATTGGATGAACAGTAACTTC
>NW_026945632.1:960776-965776 GCF_034702125.1 Engraulis encrasicolus | reverse complement strand
GAAAACGGGTTGTATCCTACCTTATTATGGTCTGAAAATGTTGTAGGGTGCAGCTTTTCCCATATCCCATTTCATTGGTGGCAAATTGGCGGTGCCCCCTATTGGCCGTTATCCATAAAATGCAAAATGGCCTTATTTTGCCTGATTTTTGTCTGAAATTGTTCTATAATTCAACGTTTTACAGACAATTTAATGAAATGGTTGTTATGCCAATACCATATTACCATTTGAAGCTCATTTTCATGTCAAATGTGTGGTCATGGTCACTGTTGAGAATTACCAGGGTATCACAGTCATTAACTGTAAAATCTCATCCCAAATTTCTAGCTCAATGATTTACAGTGTTTTACGGCAATGTGCACAGTACACAATCACACTGTGCAGGTGTACAGTAAATTGCTGTATTGTTGTTTTTGTTAATTTAGATGTTACTCAAACTTCCCAGTATTCCATTGTTCCTGTGTTTTAGGCAAGTTATTTTAGGCAGCTTGTTTGACACACGTTCATTCTTCAATTACCCGTGATTGCCATCTAGCTGCAATACCACCCCTATAACTTCAGTCACGGATCATACTCATTGGTCTAGGATGGTGTACATGGCTCCTTAATTTTTTTTAATGCAACAACAAATATAGCACATTGCACATACCTTCTGATAGACTATGCTATTTTTGTGAAATTGAAAGGGTGAATGATTGAAACATTTTAAGAACCTGTAACACTCCTGCTGGCAACAAGCAGCCCAATCCCAATAAATATTCAATATTAGTGCTTTGGTTTCCCTGAAAACTAAAAGATGTTATGCCATGATTCAATTACTGCCTCACCTGCAAACTGCCTGATCACTCTGGCCGCATGGTAACCTCACACTTGTAAACCTGGACTCTCAACCACCTCTTTGTGAAAGCTTGCTTTGATGGCTTATTTTTTGCTCTGCTCTGCAATGCATGTGCCATTACTTCTGGTATTGCTGCATATTGCTGGTTATCCATCCCCCTACTCTGGATTAATTCGCACTCCACCTCTGCCAGGCTCATCTGGAACACAAAAACAGTCACGCACGGATGCTGTTCATCGACTTCAGCTCTGCGTTCAACACTGTCATCCCTCAACATCTGATGGGCAAACTGAGTACAATAGGCATCAGCACTTCACTGTGCAACTGGCTGCTGGACATTCTCACAAACAGACCGCAATCAGTGAGAGTTGGCATTGCAAGAACTCCTCAGCGACCACCATCATTAACACCGGGGTGTCACAAGGATGTGTGCTATCTCCCCTGCTGTTCACACTGATGACCCACGAATGCTGTGGCAGATTTGAAATGAATCACATCCTCAAATTTGCTGATGAAACAACAGTGGTGGACCTAATCAGATACAACAATGACTCAGTACAGAGAGGAGGTAAAGCAACTTATCAAATGGTGTGAGAGGAACAACCAGCTTCTCAATGTCAACAAAACAAAATAAATAACTGTACTTCAGGAAAACACACATACCAATCATCATCAACGGAAGTGCTGTGGAGTCAGCAAAAAGCACAATGTTCCTGGGAGTGCACATCACAAATGACCTCACATAGACTACCAACACCACAGCCCTGCGGAGGATGAGAAGAGCCAACGTCCCCACATCTGCACTCACCACCTTCTACAGGTCTGTGCCATTGAGATCATCCTGACCAGCAGTCTCTCCATCTGGCATGACATTTGTCTAGCTAGAGACAAGTAGGCACTATACAGAGGCTGGTGATGACAGCAGAAAAGATCATCAGATCACCCATTCCAGCCATCCAGGAACTGTACACTTCACACTGTTCCATAGATTTCGACAATGAAGTTCACTTGATGACTTGAGTGTTGCAAATTATGTTTTGCTTTGAGAGCTAGCTTTTAGTGTTGCTAGTACTTGCTGTGTTACTTCATGCAGCTGAAGCAAGACTGACCAATGTCGTTTTCGCAATCAACATGGGGCACCTATGTAAGTCACACCCTTCGTCTGGGGCTGTAACTAGCAACATTTTGAATGGAAGTTTGGCATGTGCTGTGGATTTCACATAATATGATAGCAGTGAATTTTAAAGGTTTCAATTGGTGTCGTAAGACCGCCAATTTTTGGCAAGAAAGGTTATTTTAGTTTTTGTGCGAAACTGAGTAAAAGACTACAACCTGTGTCTCAAGTATTTGACATGAACAGAGGCTGAAGGTGCATATGCAGCCCAACCGCGCTGAAGTGCCTGCAAGTCAGACATGCGACTTCTGTTGTGTAGTCCAAATAATTACATATTTTTGCATGCACTTATCTCACAAATCGCTTGACAAATGAAGTCAACAAGCACAACATTGGTTATCAATAATTCTGAAGTACAGCATATGCACAGCATGTGATCTAGGGGGGAATGTAAGGCGGATCGGAAAACAGGTTTGATCAGTCCATTACAGCCCAGTCAAACTTGTTGACTTTCACAGCCTCATGAGCTGCCCAGAAGGGGCGGAGACTTAGATACCCCATAGGGGATCATGTTTTCTTTTGTATCCCACCTCAGAGTTGATAAATTAGAGCCAGCCTGCGAAACTCCCATGAATGTCCATTGGTTAAACTCCCATCCATCTTTCTAACACAGCACTGCATCCCATAAAATTAAAGCTAACGAGAGCCCCAAACAGCACTTCAAGAGAACAGTGTGGTGGAATAGTTGCATGCTAATGGTACCTCAGCCGTGGAGGATGAAGCCAAGTGGGACCAGAAACTTGTCAAGAAGTGAACAATTCTTATGAAAATTTCGCTATTCATGAAATCATTCACTTCTTGAGAAGTTTCTGGTTATTGGCAGGGTGTTTATGTATAAGGTTTTCAAAAATCAGTGGATACATATCACTGGAGACAAATGGCCTTATTTCACCTTTTTTGTCCGAAATTGTTATATAGTCCAATGTTTCCCATGTCATTCAATGAAATAGTTGTTATGGCAATTCTTTATTACTATTTTAAGGCCATTTTAATTTCATATCATTTGTGTGGTCACTTTTTACTTAAAAACGTACTTATATTACGCTGTTAAGAATTACTGTGGTGTCACAGTAATTAACTGTAAAATTTCACAGCACATCACTGTCAATTATTTCAAGTTTACTGTAATGTGCACAGTACACAGCCACACTGTAAAGGAGTGTATTTTTTGTTCGTTTAGATATTACTGGGACTTCACAGTATTTTATTGTTCACAGTATATTGTTGTTTATTGTATTATGACTTGTATTTTAGTCATTATTTTAGGCGGCGCAATCGAAACTCATTTATTCTTCAATTGCCTGTGATAGCCAGCAGCAATACCACACCTACAAATTCAGTCATTGACCATTGGTTTCTGAACACAGCTTACCTTGATTTTGGTAATATGGACCATTTTTAGAGCAAAAATGGACCATGACCAGGTATTTCTCAAGATATTACCTTCAAATAGTAATATGGTGTTTACATAACAATTATTTTATTTAGTGAAATTGGAAAAGCTGCACCCTACAACATTTTCAGACCATAATAAGGTAGGATACAACCCGTTTTCTTTTCAGCAGGGGCCATTTTGAAAGTAATGGATACCGGCCAATAGGGGGCGCGGCAAACTTGCCTCCAATGATTTTTGGAAACCTTAGACCCATACCTAACACCTTGCAAAAAATCAGAAACTTGTCACAAAGTGAACAATTGTTACGAAAATCCACAAATTCCCTCCAGACTATTATTTTTATAGAGTTTTATTCTTTATTGGGTCAGAAGTGGGCCCAGAACATTTGTGACAATTTTGAGTGGGCCCCACATTGGAAAAGGTTGGGAACCCCTGCTCTTGCCTCTATATTTGCATTCTATTATACAGATTATGGTACTATAGGCCTACCGGGCACAGGCCCAGGGACCAAAGAGCCAAGGGGGCCCAGAAAGCTTGCATTCTATTATACAGATTATGGTACCGGCCTACCGGGCCCAGGCAAAGGAGAGCTTTCAGAGCCAAGGGGGCCCTGAAAGCTCTCCATTTGAATTCTCACATTGTGTTAAAATCACAACCCCCAAACCCCTGAGCACATACACTGCCTAAAGCAGTGTTTCCCAACCTTTCCTTTTTTGTCTTGTGTACCCCCTAAGCCTTTTCATTGTGCCATGAGTACCCCCTAATTCAAGTTCTATATCACTTTCTATATTCCAATGTAACTAAGCTCCATACATTTGTTAAAACTACATCTTTCCAAGTACCCTCTGGGCCTGCAGTGTGCTCACGTACCCCTAGTGGTTCACGTACCCCTGGTTGGGACTAAAGCCCCGAATCGTTTTGGAAACGAGCAACACCCATGGAGGGGGGCCTTTCTTGTTGTCTGTCCCAGGGGCCCAGGGAATCATTGTCCGTCCCTGCCATCAGTGAACAAGGCGAGTGTGAAATGGCCCTTAGTGTCTTTGAGAACAATTGGGGGGAAGAGGCGACGCTTGCATGCTAATCACGTAGTGGGCATCATTGACCGCTACATGGGAGACGCTAGGCTAACATGCTAAATGCCCGGTTGGCATCATTGGCAACTTTATGAGAGACGCTAGGCTAGCATGCTAAATGCCTACTTAGTGTCACTGAAGAAGATTAGGTAGAGACTGACTTAGCATGCTAATGATGCAGCTAAGTGTGATTGAAAGCCATTGAGAAGATACGGTAACATGCTAACGATGTAGCTAGGTGTGATTGAAGGCCATTGAGAAAGAAGGTACGGTCACATGCTAATGTAGCAGTCAAGTGTGATTGAAGGCTACTGAGAAGACACTAAGGTAGCGTGCTAATGTGGCAGTTAAGTGTGATTGAAAGCCATTGAGCAGACGCTAAGGTAGCATGCTAAGTGTGATTGAAAGCCATTGAGCAGTCGCTAAGGTAGCATGCTAAGTGTGATTGAAAGCCATTGAGCGGACGTTGACCCACCATGCCAATGAGCTGCTGTCATTGGCGAGAGGCTAATAGGCTAA
>NW_026945632.1:938276-940776 GCF_034702125.1 Engraulis encrasicolus | reverse complement strand
ATGAGGTGAGGTGCATGATGGGTAGGAGATGAGATGAGGTGAGGTGCATGATGGGTAGGAGATGAGGTGGCAGGTGAGGTGCATGATGGGTAGGAGATGAGGTGACAGGTGAGGTGCATGATGGGTAGGAGATGAGGTGAGGTGCATGATGGGTAGGAGATGAGGTGAGGTGCATGATGGGTAGGAGATGAGGTGAGGTGCATGATGGGTAGGAGATGAGGTGAGGTGCATGATGGCATAGCCTTTCTACCTATAGCCGTCCCACATGCTATTCGCCCCATTATACAGAATTTGGCCGCAGTTCAATGGATTTGCATTAGGGGCACTGTTCAGACAGAGCAGATTGGGGTTCCCCTATTGGGCTGGGGCTAATCGCCCACAATAAGTCCTCCCTAGCAGCTGAAACCTGAACATATTACGGTCGTATATGACTGCAAATTAAAAACACAGTAACCTAGGAGTTATATCCGTCTAGTTTCTTACAGATTCGACATTTGTGAGTCAGTCTTCACTAGCTTCTAGCTAAGGAAATGACGACATCCAATTGGTGAATGGGGAACTAAACCGGATGCTAACGTCGGCGAGACGTAGCCTAGCCACAAGCTAACTGACAAACGTGAGGCCAACAACTCAGCCGATCGTGATGTACGCCACAAATAGACCAATCGACCTCATATTTAGACACTACAATGTTGATTTCTGCCTTCGATTTTCATCAGTTAAGAAATCTAGCGTCGGATTAACACATTTTTAAGGTAGTAAAGCGAGTTGCCGCCATGTTTGTTTTCCAGAATCACCCGGGTAGAGAGCTCACGTGCAGCATTCTGGGTAATTGAGTTTCACGTTATTCATGCACAAAATGCGTGTTTTTAAAAAAATGCAATGAGTTTAAAAAATCAAACCAAATGCCATTTGGAAGGGCAATTTACACCTCCTTTAGGAAAAATAAAATGAAAACCGGTGACCTTCCATATCCGACACATCAGTTGCATCTATTGTGGAGCTTCATAGGACCCCCATTCATTCTGACGGCTCTCCTCTGCTTGAACATCGCCGCCCCGTGGAAAGTACCACCCGGATGAAGCTGCCAGTTTGGCCTCTCCTCTATAAACCCTCTCCGATGATGGGTAGGAGATGAGGTGAGGTGCATGATGGGTAGATGAGATGACAGGTGAGGTGCATGATGGGTAGGAGATGAGGTGAGGTGCATGATGGGTAGATGAGATGACAGGTGAGGTGCATGATGGGTAGGAGATGAGGTGAGGTGCATGATGGGTAGATGAGATGACAGGTGAGGTGCATGATGGGTAGATGAGGTGACAGGTGAGGTGCATGATGGGTAGGAGATGAGGTGAGGTGCATGATGGGTAGGAGATGAGATGAGGTGAGGTGCATGATGGGTAGGAGATGAGATGAGGTGAGGTGCATGATGGGTAGGAGATGAGGTGAGGTGCATGATGGGTAGGAGATGAGGTGAGGTGCATGATGGGTAGGAGATGAGGTGCATGATGGGTAGGAGATGAGGAGGCAGGTGAGGTGCATGATGGGTAGGAGATGAGGTGAGGTGCATGATGGGTAGGAGATGAGGAGGCAGGTGAGGTGCATGATGGGTAGGAGATGAGGTGAGGTGCATGATGGGTAGGAGATGAGGTGACAGGTGAGGTGCATGATGGGTAGGAGATGAGGAGATGAGGTGAGGTGCATGATGGGTAGGAGATGAGGTGAGGTGCATGATGGGTAGGAGATGAGGTGAGGTGCATGATGGGTAGGAGATGAGGTGAGGTGCATGATGGGTAGGAGATGAGATGAGGTGAGGTGCATGATGGGTAGGAGATGAGGTGGCAGGTGAGGTGCATGATGGGTAGGAGATGAGGAGGCAGGTGAGGTGCATGATGGGTAGGAGATGAGGTGAGGTGCATGATGGGTAGGAGATGAGGTGAGGTGCATGATGGGTAGGAGATGAGGTGAGGTGCATGATGGGTAGGAGATGAGGTGAGGTGCATGATGGCATAGCCTTTCTACCTATAGCCGTCCCACATGCTATTCGCCCCATTATACAGAATTTGGCCGCAGTTCAATGGATTTGCATTAGGGGCACTGTTCAGACAGAGCAGATTGGGGTTCCCCTATTGGGCTGGGGCTAATCACCCACAATAAGTCCTCCCTAGCAGCTGAAACCTGAACATATTACGGTCGTATATGACTGCAAATTAAAAACACAGTAACCTAGGAGTTATATCCGTCTAGTTTCTTACAGATTCGACATTTGTGAGTCAGTCTTCACTAGCTTCTAGCTAAGGAAATGACGACATCCAATTGGTGAATGGGGAACTAAACCGGATGCTAACGTCGGCGAGACGTAGCCTAGCCACAAGCTAACTGACAAACGTGAGGCCAACAACTCAGCCGATCGTGATGTACGCCACAAATAGACCAATCGACCTCATATTTAGACACTACAATGTTGATTTCTGCCTTCGATTTTCATCAGTTAAGAAAT
>NW_026945632.1:913276-925776 GCF_034702125.1 Engraulis encrasicolus | reverse complement strand
ATACCATGGCACATATTAGTATAATAGGAGATGATAGATGCCAGCCATAGGAGAGTTTCCAACCTGGCAGCAGATCGCCATCTTCTTTGTACTAGGTGGCTCAGGAAGCACAGAGCCCCCACAAAATGAGCTTTGCAAGTGACTGTTGTTCAAACTTCTGCCCAAATGATTAGGAATAGACTACATGAGGTGGGTATGAGACCCGATGCTTGGGGCCTTTGGTTAAAGCCCATCACAGTGGAGCGTCATTTGCACATGTGAAAATTGGCATGTTTACCACTGGTGACCTTCACTGACCACAGATGAGAGCCGGTACACAATGAGGACATGAAAGCAACATGACAGTCTGGAGATGCCATGGAGAATGTCATGCTGCCTGCAACCTCATTTATGAGGAGCACTGTGCACCAGTGTCGTACATGACATTTTTCATGTTCTCTAGCACCATACTTCACAGTAACTAGCTGTAACCATAGCTGCCACTTATGGAGTATCTTCCTGATCATAAGGGCATGTTCCCTGGTATCACCTGTGAGCTCTAGACTCTGGACACTGCTGGGAGACACCACAAACATTCTTGCCACGCCTCACCTTGATGTGGCATCTTGGATGAGCAGCACTACCTCAGCGACTTCAGTGGGTGATTAACACTGCCTTATGGTACCGGCAGGTGCGAAAGAGTCAGAATGGCAAAACTGACCAAAAAAAAAGCTGAAAACCTAACGAGAACCAACACAAACTTGATCCAGTCAGCTGATCATACGTCAAGTACACAGGTCTAGTGGTTACTAAGAGTAGTTACCCGTGTTGGAAGGAAACTTTTGCAAGGTCAAAAGTAAAAGTAAAAAAAGAAAAACACAATTGATTCAACCAGTGCTGCTTCCTAACTGGACAGGCTGATTTCATAGAGGTATGAATACCTTGTAAAAGCAATGCATTATTTTGATGCTCCCTTTAATTTCTTGAACAGTGAATATCCACATTGAGATTGTATAGAGGATGCGTGTATGCATGCGGATACACACACGTGTACATAGATTGTCAAGTAAAAAATTGCAGCATGATGGTAAGAACGACATAAAAGCAGGAGGTCTGAAAGTGCTGTTAATGAATGAACGGCATACCTTGCAGCTCTTGAAAATCTCTGACGCATCTTCTTTGAGATACAGGGCCAGGCCAAACAGGACAGCAGTTCTGGTTGCCTGGATGTCATTATCCTGTTGAGTGTTATGACAAAGAGCTTTGTAAGGTTCTACAACTACACCAACTATACTCCTGATCAAACAGATGTTTTTTTTCAGGACAGTGAAAAGCAGTATTGTTCTACTGAATAACCCCAGTTAGTACCACAGTGATGGGGGCTCTCTTCATCGTAAGGGTGGCCCACTGCAACACCTAAACTTTAGCCTAACCTGGTACGACACCACAGCATTTTTTTTAGACAGATGTGGCAACAACCTTCACTCACTCCTTGATGTATGACATCTGTCGCTGTGTGGTGGTATGATCTTAAACAAACGGTGCAGCATACTTCCACAATGAAATGTGAAATCCATACCACCCTGTGCCTTTTGCTTGCTCCCAGCCAGACACAATGTTACTCCTATTAGAATGTATGAAGCTAGCCTGAGATCAAACACTTCCTTCTTATACATTAATATGACCAGTTACACAGTTTCTATGCTACAAAAATGGCCCAATAATGAAAGGCGTAGAAACACCTTGTGTGCACGCAGCCAGGGGTGTTCACAAATGAGAAACCAATGTACTATAGTGGCCATTGTAGCATAGAAAATATAGGCCTACATGTTTTGTGTGGCTTGGTTCAATGTAAATAGAGAAAAGGTACAATAGTTTGGTCAGACCTAACTTCAGCCTTCAAAAATGCCAGCGGCCATGCTGAGCCTAGCTACATACTAAAAGGAGTAACATTATGTCTGGCAGACTGAGAGCACGCACAAAGCTGAAAGAGGTATCAGCTTGTCTCAACTCGGAGAAGACATTTAATTATGGAAGTACGGTGGACTGTTCCTTTAATGGGTCTTCACACTTTACTTAATATGCAAGTCCTTGGTCAATACAATTACCTAACAACTCATCTATGTTCAGTTATCTGAGCATCTTCACAGACCACACATTTATACAGAGATGCAAAACGTAGGAATATGGTCATGGATGTAATTACAAAACTTGTTTGATGCCTATCCTATATTCATGACACTTACCTGTTTACTGTAATCAGAAAGAAGCGCAGCCATTTTCTTGCCCAAGGTTCCCGTCTGCTTCTCTTTGTAGAGGTTCAGGAGCTGTGGAGTGTATTTGTCCAGTGCCGCGAAGAAGTTGAAGGGGAGGTTTTGGTTCGTGATGCGATGGACCTCCTTGTAAAGCTGTGGAAACAACAAGACAAACAAGACAAAAAATAAACAAAAAACAAAACATAGAATTTTGAAATGCCTGTATAACTGTTACATATACATATATACAGTAACTAACAATCAGCTTTTAACTTACCTGGGCTTCACAGAAGAGGGCAGGCCACCGCTCCCTCAGCTCTGCAATAGGCCTTGGACTGTTGATTATTTCCTCACGTCTCAACGCGAATGTTCTCTGCATGAGCAAGAAGATGAGTGGTCCATCTCTTTCGGCAGGAGCTTTCTGAAACTCACTATGGAGTTCATTTCTTTGAGCCTCCAAGCTGTCCTTGCTTTCACCGGCGGGATAATTTGGTAGGTAATTAATCTCTCCCCGTCTGGGGCGCTTGATTTGAGAGTGGGCTGATGGAGCAGTGGGGTGAAGTCGACTACGCTTTCCTGCATTCACTGACACCTCTTTCAGGCCTGCTCTGCTAAGTTTCGTACGGTAGTTGCCCATCTTAAAGAAAAGGCTGTTTTTCCAGGCATCATATCCTGTTCCGGTCTTCTCTTTCAGACACGGATGCTTTTTCAACTAAAGCCTCAGCAGCTTGGCGAATTTGTTTTGCCACTTGGGTACCCAGCATATTTATACATCTCTATAGCCATTGCCTCCAATATGTTGTGGTTTTTCTGATCTTTAGTTTAGCTTCAGGGGCTTTGCTTCCTTCTCATAGGCTGTAATTGCCCTGACTCAGAAAATATATTCAACCTCATAGGTAAACGATGGCACAGTGAAGTAACTCTGGCCAGACCTCAGTCCTACAGCTTCTCTCCGTGAGGAAAGAATAACGGTGTCAATCTGTACTGATGGAGCTGACATCTAAGTCTACGGGGCTGAGATTCAATTCTATGACGTGAATCACTTGACAGTTGCAATGGATGGGAGGCTATCAATGCTGACGAGGTTGCAAAATGCATTAAAATCTGGGTCTTTCATACTGAAGTCTGAAGTCGTACACAAGCCCAATCTTGTTTTAATTTCTGAAACTAGTTCGTCAACTGTACTGGGTCGAGATGGCAAGACAAGAATTTCAGCGTTGTCATCAGCCAAAATGACGCGCAACTTCAGGGGTGAGGCCATCGGTACAACAGGAAATTGCCTTGAACAAACAAACAAGCAAACAATATAAATGAGACAAAAATGCAAAAAAATGTGCTGGTGCATACATTGCCCACAAATCTCTGTCTCACACACTATAGCCTTCAAAAACAATCACACCTCATGTCTCTGACGCACGCGCCCATGCGCATGCGCGCATGCACACACACACACACACTAGCAATCTTCATCAGAGACGGGGATNAAATGTTTAGGTTGTAAGAATGAGTCCTATCAGACACTCTATAAGCATACAATGGTGTCTGATCTTTCAGTTCACGGACATAGCGAACAACATGGCTATTTCCATCAGTAACAGTCAATTCGAATGACCGTAAATGCTCAACATACCATGCATCATAATCCTTCAGCACAACAGTGATTTCATTTGCAAGCAGTAGTATGTTCGTAATTTTCCATTCTTTAAATTCTGGCAAGGAGTTTTGAACACCAGTGCAGACAAACATGCCAACCGCAAATGATGTTCCATCAATGTTTTACTCGATTTGTACTAAGGACAGTCAAGTCGTCCACAGTCTGTGAAACACTGGCTTGTACCTCAGGCGGTAAAGGTGTCAATGAAGGCTGATTTGACTTGAGACATCTCAATTGGTGTTTTGAAAATTTGGGTGATGATAAGTGGTATGGTCATCATCAGTTGATGTCTCTCTGCACATGTTTTTTAACACATTTTTGAAGTTGTTAGCCTCATGTATGATCTTTTAAAAATCCTGGTGTTTCCCCTCAAATCTCATTGTCCATAGATGGACAAGGGGGCCCAAAAGCATCGAATGAGGTGAGGATAATGCTCCAGGAAATGGTGTTTTGGCCCTCAACATTAAATTAGGAAACACCTCCTGGAGTATCTGTCTGTGCTCTGAGATTTTGCAGGACATGTACTGCAATGTTTCTTCTGTGAATTTGTGACACATGGCAAGATCTACCACATCTTTTAATGCCATTAGTATTTCCCAAAACCTGTCCCCCATCTGGAATTTTGGAACCAATAATTACAGGAAGTAATCGCAAAAGAGCATGATTCTCATGCCCATTACCCCCAATTGTTCCTCGAGATGAAAAACTTGCAGTAACTGGATGAGGACGGTCTACTTTGTCATTGTGCTGATAAGGAAATGTCTTAATTGCCTGATTTAGATCGTTAAGAGTGAAGTGTTTCACTGAAAATCATACCTTGCAAGCAAAGGGCCAACTCCACAGGCACTACACCTTCCAGGAGGTCATGCAGCAGGTCTGGTGGAAACCCTGTGATGGTGTGGAAATACACAAGCTCATCAGACAAAACACAAGTGCCTTTGACACCATATTTTCCCCCAACATTTTCATTTTCCTGAATCTGTTGTGTGAGGTGGTCATGTTGGTCTATTGACCTCATCTGGCAAGCATCAGTGGTTGCATCCAATGTCTGTACATCAGTTTTGGAGTAAAGACAAAAACGACAACTATAGACAGACCTAAAACTTTGGTTTAAAAACCAGCCATCCCATGAGCCGCGAGGTTGTCTGACACAACAGAGAAAACTGTCCCTTTTATGGAGTCCACCTAAAGTTTCAATGTAGACGCCATCCTGTTCAAGAATCTTTAAATCATTCAGCAGTGGTGCAAAAACTTTTGCATATCCAAATCTTTGGACATCTTTGAATTGCACAACATTGCAAGCTGAATGGTGTGTAGGGCAGAGCGATATTTAACTGGCAAGTTTGCCCAGGACCAGTACACTGCACACATTTTGTAATATCCCCTTGACGGCCAAGAGGACAAGCAATTTCTAGGTCGTCTGCATACAGAATCAAGGCAAACTTAACACCCCCTCCTTCCGCAAAGAGTATATTGCCCTGATAATAAGAGCCATCAACATGTGATGCAAACTCACCAGGAATTTGCGGTTCTTGGTTTGAAAATGCAATGTCTGCAATATCCGGCTTTTTCATCAATTCCTGTAAGGACGAGAGAAGAGGCACATAAACACATTTTCTTTGGGTACCATCAATAAGGTACTCGATGGGTTTGATATGTGGAAACCTCTGCTGTACATATGACTTTTCCTCCTCTTGGCTGTTGACAGCAGACCTTCACTTTTCACTGATCTGTGTAAGATGTTACACTCTCTGAAACTGCTTGCACAATTGAAGTGACAATTGTGTCAGTAACAGGGCAATTGTGCTTTTTCAGACTGTCACCAATTACATTCTTCAGGATGGGTTCAGAGAGAGTAAAGAGCTGATCAATGTGCTCAACAATTTCTTGTGTTGCTCTATTACTAACATGAAGAATCGATTCCATCTTCAAAAAGAAAGAAGGCAGCCAAATTATATTCCAATTTCTGATCCAATGCATCAGTGTCATCTACTTCGTAGTGAAAGGGTTCCTCCTCATCGAATTCATCAGACCCTTCCTCACTGACACAATTTTGAGGAGGGTCAGAACGAAAATCGGCTGAACCAGCTCAGGTGCATAGTCTGAAGAATTACTATGTTCCCCTGTGTTTTGTGCGATCGAAATGTAGAATGCACATTTGAGGTAAATGTGCAGTCTTGTGAATGGACACGGGACTATTTGTTTTTGTTGTAAATGTCTACCGAGGTGGAGAAACATGTCACGTTCAACAAACGGCTGTCTAAATTCACAAAGTGGGCATTTGAAAACCCTACTGCCAACTTCCCTCCCAGACCTCGGCGTTGCATGATCGTGCACTCGAGACATATGAACCTTTAGCGAATTGAAGGTTCTGAAATTGCACATGCAATGGTAAAAGGGGCATGGTAATGGGCCATGTTGCAGAGTACTACTGGCCATGTAATAGTCTGTAATGACTCATTAACCGCACTTTAACGGCAGTAGAAAAACCACACAACTTGCATTTCCACATTTTGGAATAGCTTGCAACAGCTTTTCAACGACAACACGGGCCTCGGGACAAATACTTAGTAATACTACTGTGACCACCGTACACAATAAGTAGTTCTACATCCATATAATGTAGGCATGTCGTGTGGAAAGCCCGACATATATCTAAATGCTTTCATATTACACGACGACGAAAAGGTTTGCTAGTTAGATAACCTCGGCGCGAGACATGTGGCTAGCATACATTGAAGCAAACTGGTTAACTGGCCACCACGCTTCGACAATATCATGACCACAACACGATGGAAACAAAATCAGACTACATGTTGCCGGCATTCCCGTGTCAGATACATGTTTGAAATTAAGCCATGAAACAGTAGTTCCTCATAAATTCACATTGCATATCGAAAGACCACAAACCTGAGACTGATACTTCGAGCTCAACTGGCGGCAGTGTGTGGTCGTCATCGATTGGTACTGTGAGTGACGTGTCGAGTCTTTCTTCTGGCTTGCTCGCGCTCTGTCCACTTCGAAAGATCTGCAATCCCATTGGCTGTTGATGCATGCACCTGTCTCGAGGGGTTGTTTGGCGTTGACGTTGATCCAGGCTATTGCAATGAGCACATTTTCAACTCGCCAGTCGAATAATGATTGCAATTATGCAAGAGGTTCTTCAAATTATGCAAAGCATAAATACACATTGCATTGCAGTGTATTAGACTACCAGTCAGACCATCGTGACACAGTTGTCAAATTTTGTCTTCATTTTTGCTCTTAAATGCAGTGTTTTGCATTGCTAGAAAGTCTGCTGAACGCCTCACCTCGCAAAATGTCTGTAGTAGGCCTAAACAGGTGTCAAAAATAGAAGCAGAAGGGCTATGCTAATGTTTTCTGCTTTTATATGTGATGTCACTCCAACCATGATCCATAATTCATTATGCCAACTTGAGTCTTATGAGTGACTATGTCATCAATGATGTTATAGTCACTTATAAGAAACAAGTAAATGGACTGCAAAATCAAAATGAGTGCACTTCACTTTCAATAGTTAAGTAATCTTCACTTTCGGCTGCTTTTAAGTGATGTTAACATGAATCATTTTTTGAGATAGATCATCAGGTTTTACAGTGTGTGTGTGTGTGTGTGTGTGTGTGTGTGTGTGTGTGTGGATGTGCTGTCCTCCCTGTTTTCAATATTCATCTGCATCTAAGTCTCTGTTCTTCTATTTCTCTCACACACACACACAGACAATGTGATCTCTCTCTCTCTCTCTCTCTCTCTCTCTCTTCTCTCTCTCTCTCTCTCTCTCTCTCTCTCTCTCTCTCTCTTTCCTTCTCTCTCCATCACTCTCTCTCTCCATCACTCTCTCTCCTTTCCATCCCTCCATCCACACAGCTGAGCAGAAGAGAGATGTGTTCTCTCTATCCCTCTCTCTCTCCATCCCTCCATCCACACAGAGATGTGCTCTCTCTCTCTCCATCCCTCCATCCACACAGAGATGTGCTCTCTCTCTCCTCTCCATCCCTCTATCTACACAGAGATGTGTTCACTCTCTTTCTCTCTCTCTCCATCCCTCCATCCACACAGAGATGCAGAGGAGAGATGTGCGCTCTCTCTCTCTCTCTCTCTCTCTCTCTCTCTCTCTCTCTCTCTCTCTCTCTCTCTCTCTCTCTCTCTCTCTCTCTATCCCTCCATCCACACAGCTGAGCAGAGGCCACTAACACTAAATAACAACACAGAAAAAAGTACACTGTAAACGACAACTCAATGACACCCATATACACCACCATATATATACAAATATAAACAAATATAAATGACAAACAAATATAGCTCAGCTAAGGACACTGAAGATGACAAATGAATACCGATAAGGACATTGTAAACAACAACATCCCAAATATAAACATCAGCAAGCAGCCTTCTCCTCTATTGGCCTCTGATTGGTCAAGCTGAGGCAGGCCACCCCGCGAGACTCCCCGACGGCCAATCAAATCGAGAGGGAGAGGCAATGAGAGCCAATCGGATTGAGAGATGGTCGGTCAGCTACCACAGAGGGCATCCAGCTGGCATTGAGATGGGCAGCTGGCTTTGGGCACTGAAATGGGCATCTGTAGCTACCTGGCTTTGGGCAGTAGTGATATTAATAATAATAATAATAATAATAATAATAATAATAATAGCTTGGTTTTATATAGCGCCGTTCAAGTAACCGAAGGTCGCTTTACAAAACTAGAGTGAGCAGGGGAATAGAGAGAGAGGGGAGGAGGGAGGTAGAGGTGGGGTTGGGGCAGGGTGGTTAAGGACCATAGGCCTCAGTGAATAAGTGTGATTTTAGGTGCTTTTTGAACGTAGCCAGTGTGGGGGCTTGACGGACATGGAGAGGTAGACTGTTCCATAGGGTGGCTTTGGGCACTGCATGGGCATCACTAGCTGGGCACTGAGATGGCAACGCTATCTGGGCACTGAAAAGGGCATTGGTAGCCAAGGGAGGCACTAACATTGGCACTGTTGTTTTTTGCTGGCATCAGTAGCTGGGTGATGGGCATTTGGTAGCAGCCTTGGTAGTTACTGCACTTTGCCTTTGAGACCGGTATCAGGGGTGACCACTGGGCACCAACATTGGCACTGCCAGCTGTGGAGACAGGTGGAGACTGGTGTTGTTTGTGCTGGCATCGCTAGCTGGGTGATGGGCACTGGAACAGGTATCAGTAGACGGCATCGCTAGCTGGGTGATGGGCACTGGAACAGGTATCAGTAGACGGCATCGCTAGCTGGGTGATGGGCACTGGAACAGGTATCAGTAGACGGCATCGCTAGCTGGGTGATGGGCACTGGAACAGGTATCAGTAGACAGGAGACTGGAGTGAGAGCAGAGCCGCATCTTGCCACCAGGCAAGGCAGGCAGCCGCTTGGGGCCCCCAAGCCCCTACATACTTCATAACAGCCCACACTTTACCACAGTAGTGGCGATTTTGGTTCAAATGTTCATTCTTTTGCATTTTTGCTTGGGGCCCTATCTGATCCTAAAATCTCCCCCTGGAGTGAGAGGACTGTAGGCTTATGTAGCTTATGCAGACTGTGGCAATGTATTGTATCGTAGACTATGTGTCAGGCAGCTTTTCTAGCATGTAAGGTGCTTGGCAAGCTCTCTCTCTCTCTCTCTGTCTCTATCTCTCTCTCTCTCTCTCTCTCTCATATGTGTGAAGCAGCCTTTCTAGCATGTAAGTTCTTGGCAAGCAGTCTGTGTGTGTGTGTGTGTGTGTGTGTGTGTGTGTGTGTGTGTGTGTGTGTGTGTGTGTGTGTGTGTGTGTGTGTGTGTGTGTGTGTGTGTGTGTGTGTGTGTGTGTGTGTGTGTGTGTGTGTGTGTGTGTGTGTGTGTGTGTGTGTGTGAAGCAGCCTTTCTAGCATGTAAGGTTTTGGCAAGCAGTCTGTGTGGAGGATTTGGTAATGTGTGAAACCTGTTGGAGCGTGGAAGGGTTTGCCAACGTGTGTGTGTGTGTGTGTGTGTGTGTGTGTGTGTGTGTGTGTGTGTGTGTGTGTGTGTGTGTGTGTGTGTGTGTGTGTGTGTGTGTGTGTAGGCTGTTGTAGCGTGCCGTGTAAGTGTTTGGCAATAAGTGTGTGTGTGGAGGATGCAAATCCTGGTGTAACGTGTGAAGGTTTTGCCAATCCGTGTGTGTGTGTGTGTGTGTGTGTGTGTGTGTGTGTGTGTGTGTGTGTGTGTGTGTGTGTGTGTGTGTGTGTGTGTGTCTAGGATTTGCTAACAGGTGCATTCAGGCTTTCACTAATGAGTCTGTGGCAGATGTGTTGCCAGGCAGCATCTGTGAGCAATGCTAGCAACTGTGATGCTGACTGCTGTAATGCTAACTACTGTAATGTTAGCTACTGTGATGCTAACTACTGTAATGTTAGCTACTGTGATGCTAGCTACTGTGATGATTACTACTGTGAGTAATACTAGCTACTGTAATGCTAGCTACTGTAATACTAGCTACTGTAATGCTAGCTACTGTAATGTTAGCTACTGTAATACTAGCTACTGTAATGTTAGCTACTGTAATGTTAGCTACTGTAATGTTAGCTACTGTAATGCTAGCTACTGTAATGCTAGCTACTGTAATGTTAGCTACTGTAACACTAGCTACTGTAATGCTAGCTACTGTAATACTAGCTACTGTAAGGCTAAGATAACTAATGTAATGTAATGGGGGGGTCCTGCTCTACAAGACGAGACTTTGGCAGTAGTGAACTGGGGTGGGAAGAGGGACAGGGGTGGTGGTGGTGATGGTGGTGGTGGTGGTGGTGATGGTGCTGGTGGTGGTGATGTTGGTGGTGGTGATGGTGGTGGTGATGGTGGTGGTGGTGGTGGTGATGGTGCTGGTGATGCTCCTGCTCTTCTGAAAGGATTTCTGGCATCAGGCTGGCAGCCCCTGCTGAAGCTAATCCAGTCTTATACCGCAGCATTAGATAGCATTAACATTAGCGTCACACTAACCACGCTAACATCACCACTCACCACAGAAACACCACAACAAACACAGACATGGGAGAGAGAGAGAGAGAGGAAGAGAGATGGAGAGAGAGGGAGAGAGGGAGGGAGAGAGAGAGAGAGAGAGAGAGAGGGAGAGAGAGGGAGGGGGAGAAGGGAGGTAGAGGGAATGACAGCAGCATTAGCTAGCGTTAGCATTAGCGTCACACCACGCTAACATCAGCATTCACCACAGAAACACCACAACAAACACAGACATGGGAGAGAGAGAAAGAGGGATTGAGGGGGGGGGGGTGAAGGGAGGTGATGAGCATCAGAGAGAGAAAAAGAGAGGGTGGGTCTTGCTTGTCCACAATCATGCCAAGACATGACTGCTGGAGTGTATGTGGACACGCACACACACACACACACACACACACACACACACACACACACACACACACACACACACACACACACACACACACACACACACACACACACACACACACACAGAAACACATCCAATGTTGCTTGGTGCCTGGTGCCTCACCTGTGTGTAGCAATGAGAGGAACAGACAATAGCATGAACGCTAGCTAAGAGGCGCTAACCTCACAGGCAATAGCAGAGAGAGTAGAGAGAGAGAGGTTCCATTGGCCCATTGTTTCCGGGTTCTATTATTGCAAGGGGGAGGGGGGAGAAATCCCCCTTTAGGCAGACCTAGGCAGACCTGAGGACTGTTCTATTCAATGCTAGGAGCATTATGACACGCCCCTTTAGGCAGACCGGAACCTGGTCACGTTAGGTGCCCATAGAAACCTATTATGTTGGCATATCTCTATACACTTAAAGAATCTCTGGCAACAGCATGAACGCTAGCTAAGAGGCGCTAACCTCACAGGTCGATCAAAAATACTGAATCAAACCAAGATAACGCAAAACACGCCCTCTCAATGCAAAAGCGTGTGCTCAAGTTGGGTATCCTAAGGGGGCGTTGTCCCCTACTTCTTCTTCTCTTTTTGAGGTGTTTGCGCAAGACGTACGCTACCGCCATCTACAGCGCTAAGGGGACTTCATTGATTCTCAACCTCAGGACTCCGAAGGTCTCCTAACCCAGTGTTTCCCAACCAGGGGTACGGGTACCACTGGGGGTACGCAAGCATGCTGCAGGGGGTACGTGGAAATATTTGATAATAATAAATATATAGAATATATTCATGCAAGGATAAAGGCAAAGATATAGAGCATGAGTTGGAGGGTACTCATGACAAAAATTGCTTAGGGGGTACACAATACAAAAAAGGTTGGGAACCACTGAAGGGGCGTTCACCCGACATAAAGTGGATACCGGAAAAGAAACAAAATTACGCTTCTTGTTAGATCCATCTTCTTTGCCATGACCTTCAAGGGAGGAGTTGTACGCCTGCATGATCTTCAAGGGAGGAGTTACACAACTGCATGACCTTCAAGGGAGGAGTTACACGCCTGCATGACCTTCAAGGGAGGAGTCCCACAACTGCATGACCTTCAAGGGAGGAGTCACACAAGGCCATGACCTTCAAGGGAGGAGTTGCACGCCTGCATGACCTTCAAGGGAGGAGTTGCACGCCTGCATGACCTTCAAGGGAGGAGTTTACAGGAATGCATGACCTT
>NW_026945632.1:833737-841237 GCF_034702125.1 Engraulis encrasicolus | reverse complement strand
AAGGTGAGAAAGTGGATCGCACTCGGGTTCTTCTTTTCTTCTTCTTCTTCTTCTTTTTTTTTTACATAGCAGCAAGAGTGTAGACAAACGTTTTGGCTGCTGCCTTCGTCAGTGTCTACACTTCTGCTGCTATGTAAAAAATAAAAAGAAGAAAAGAAGAACCCCGAGTGCGATCCACTTTCTCACCTTCTAAGTTATTCAACTGGAGACGCACCACACGGAACAACGCGGTGTATCTGAACTAGGCGGCCTACTACTTCTGCAACTGAGCCACACCAGCAGCCTCCAATATGCCTATGTCCTTCGAGGCGCTAAGTTAACAGACGCAAGAGCCAAAACTTTCACCTTCAGCGCAGCAGAAAGAACAACAATCCTGTAGGCCTACTATCCCGCAAATATTGGATTAAAAACCGTGAATCTTGACATGAGAAAATAGAGGATAGGCTCAACGATGCACTAACGAGATGCAGGATACGAGTTTGATAGCTGTAGGTTCTCTCTCCAAATGTTCGAGTTTGGCACTGCATAGCCGCTCTCTGGATATTCTCGGTTTTTATCAGGCTATTGAGCGATTTTTAGACGTGCAGCGCAATGTTTTAGTCAAAATTCGGTAGGCCTACAGTTCCGTGCACTTGGATCCTCTGAAGGCACGATATGAACGCACAAATGTGTCTAGAACAACATGCCATAGACGGGAATAACGACAGCTGAGGATTGTAGGTGAATATGGTTATTACGCGCTGCTACATCATGGATTTAAATAGCCTTGTCTGTGTTAGGCTATCTGAAGCACGCCATGCTTCTGCATCAGCCTAAGCCTACATGTTGGCTCTGTCTCCAGTGCAAACTTCAGTGTAGTCCCGTTATGATCCTCTCCTTTCTAAGCACGATATGAACACAATTAAACTTCCATAGTTGTGTAGCACAATAGGCTATATTTCATACGAAGTCATGACCACGATTAGGCTACATGAACTTGATTACATTTAATTTAAAATTATAGGCTACACGAGGTCATGTCTAAACTCAAGCAGCACGTCTTTCATAGTGAATGTAGCCTAAATAATTTGGTTGGACATAGGTTACAATAATTTTTTTAAAAAATCCCTAAGCCAGCCACACACGTTTTAATCATTGTGCCGTCTTGTCATGTCGTTCAACCTTGCATGAATCAGGTGGCTCTGTCTGCAGGCACTTGATTTTGTTCACAGTGGCTGTATTTCTCACGCCATCTAAAATATCAAAAGCATTTTGATTTAGTGCAGAGACCACGGCAACAAGTTATCATATTAAGTTGCCCAGGGCGGTCGGTTTTGTAAAATAGTGCGTGATGCTGCTGTTAAACGTTGCCTGGCTGTTTCTCTGACCGGAGTTCTCCCGGCGCCAGCGTAGCAAATGAATTTAGGAAACGTGATTGGTTGATTCTGCGCTGGTGTTCGATGATTGACAGTTTGGCCACGCCTTTTTAGGAGACCAGAAGTACTTGGTTGGTGAAACATTCCATCCTATTGTTGACGTTGTAGGAGCCAAAATGTATGGTGTCTTTTGGGTGTCATGTTTTTTGTTTTCCACTGGGTGGCGCATGTCCATTACTTTTGTCAAGTATAAAGGTAGGAACCATTGTGTTGTTGGTCAGGTGTCCTACCCGGAAGGGCAAAGGGTTTTGACCGCTAAGGCAACGCTAGCGGCCTGTGACTTCTGTACCTGTGCTGATGTATTGGACCTTCGTTTAGAATAAATGGATCACCTTGATTCAACGTGAAGACCGTTTACAGGCGTTTTGCTTTCATTTACAGTAAGTCAACAGTGTAGCTTAGCCACTGACTTTAGGCAACATCTAGCGCGTCAGCCATAGCCACCACCCGCGTTTGGGCACCTCAGTAGTTCCGTGTTAGAACAGAACTCCTTTAACATTAGTCAAAACCCTGCGATAGTTGGTAATTAGTTCGCATGTCGGAGTCTTCTGCGCTTGTGGATTAAGGAGCATGAAGAGCTTTCATTGTGGATTATTCGTTTGGATTCGTGGGCAATGACAAGGAGTTTCGGTTCGATGTGGAGTGGATACCATACGAGAGCAGCTGTCAACATCAGCTGATGACTGGCGCCCGACGAAAGAGGTATTGTAGCGCTACAAGCTTTAATGGCCATTTAAATCTTTTATTTTGTGTGCACACAGTACCCGGGTACCAAACAAAAGCAGTGCATAAAATGCCGGTAGACATTTGACTTTGGGATTCGTGCGTCGTTCGGACTGATTGACTTTGCGTTGCGTTACTGATTCTGATTTTTGTTTATGCCGACTTTTTTCCGGCTACATCGAACTGTCGTCTTTTTCCTTTGAACTCTCGCCACAATGGACGTGCGTGATAAACAACAAACAGCTGCTAGTAAACCTAGTAGTGTTGTTTGTGGCGATCAGCAAAGTAAGCGTGCAAACGCTCTTGCTGATAAACTTGTGACTTTGCAGGCAGACAGAAAATTGAAACTAGACAATGCAAGTGTAATTAGGAAATCTGTGGACGGTTTAAAGCACGACATTCCTCAATTACAAAAGGCTTTAAAATGTTTGGTTGATAATTGTAACGATGCAAAACGCATTCATGAGTCATTGTTGAGTTTGTTACCTGGTGAAGAGCAAGAAAAGCATGATATTTGGTTTAAAGCAAAAATGATCTCAAACAATGATGCTATTTCTGAAATTAAGGGTTTTCTGGCTAAGGGCTCTGAAAATGTTCATACTGGTTTGCCTACTGTTTTGAATGCTGGTTTGCCTACTGAAAATAATGCTGATGCTGATACTGATGCTAGGGGCCCTGTGAATGTGAATGATGAGGTTAAGGTTGTGCAGGATGCTGATGCAGCAGGTGTGCTTGTGAATGGTGAGGCTAAAGCTGTAAATGAAAATGCTGAAGCTGGCACTGGTATTAACCCAACTGACAGCATTTCCAATGTGGCTAGCAGGAAGTCACATAGAAGTGGTAATAGTGGCAGGTCAAGCACACACTCAGCCAGGAAGCTGGCCCAGGCAGACAGAGCGGCGCTGGTTGCTCGCCAAGCTGTTTTGAAGGAGAAACATGCCATTGAGGAGCAGGAGCAACAGCTGAGGAGGAGAAGGGAGCAGCTTGATCTGGATGCTGACTTGGCGGCATCAGAAGCTAAGCTAGCAGTGCTGCATGCCTCTGACGGAAGGAGTCACTCAGCAGCGCCCTCTGATGGCATGAATTCGTACTTGCAGAAGGAGAAAGTGAAAGTGGCTAACCTTAATCCCAATGCAATGGAATTTAAACTTGCTCTACCACAGCAAAAAACACACCTGTCCGTTAAAGGCCCACTACCACCTAACAACATACTGTCAACAGAAGCATGCATGAAACAGACGGAGCAGTGGTGCAATGACGTTCTGAAACAATACACTATGCCTCAGCTACAGCATGGAGCAGCACATGGAGCAGCACATGGAGCAGCACATGGAGCAGCACATGGAGCAGCACATGGAGCAGCACATGGAGCAGCACATGGAGCAGCACATGGAGCATCACATGGAGCATCACATGGAGCATCACATGGAGCACAAGCACAGTATGTAAGGACTGCACAACCACAGCATGTGAGGCCTGTGCAACCGTCTCCCATCACTAATGCCTCGCACAGCACAGCAAACTCACCGGACCTACTGGAAATCATGCAAAGGCAAAATGACATCACAGCCGCTCTGGTCCATGAACAACGCATCTCATCTCTACCATCAAGAGAGATACCAGTGTTCGATGGTGACCCCCTCCAGTTTCGGCCCTTCATGAAGGCCTTCGAACAGGGTGTGGAGAGTAAGGCTGGCAAAGGAGACTGCCTTTACTATTTAGAGCAGTTCACGACAGGTCAGCCCCAGGAATTGGTGCGCAGCTGCCAGCATATGGTGCCCGAGCGTGGCTATGTAGTGGCAAAGGGCCTCCTCACTGAGCACTTCGGCAACCCATACAAGTTGGCAACCGCCTACATGAACAAGGCTTTGGCCTGGCAAGCCGTTAAAGCAGAAGATACGAAGGCACTGCAGGCCTACTCTTTGTTTTTACGTGGCTGTTGTAACGTCATGCATGAGCTGAGCTATGTACAGGAACTGGACATGCCTGTAAACATGAGGACCATTCTCTCAAAGCTGCCATTTAAAATGAGAGAACAGTGGCGCACTACAGCTCATGACATTATGGAGAAAACGCATGACCGAGCTCACATCTTTGACCTGGTGCAGTTCATTGAACGACGTGTCAAAATTCTGTCTGACCCCTTGTTCGGCGATATACAGGATCCACCCTCCGCCTCACCTATGACTAGGCCGCTGTCAAAGTTCAAGCCCCAGCCTAGGAGCAGCGTAAGGGGAAACATTGTTGCTGCGACGGATGTGTCTGATGAAGGCCAGGACCAGACTCAAGATGAGGATGAGGAGGAAGTGAAATGCCTGTGCTGTGATCGTCGCCATCTGGTGGAGGAATGCAGGCAGTTCAGAGGCAAGAAGCACAAGGACAAAATTCTTCTCCTGAGGCAGAAGGGAGCTTGCTTTGCCTGTTTGCGCACTGGACACATGAGCAAAGACTGTGAGCAGCGCTTGATATGTCAAACTTGTGGAAAGTCTCATCCAACTGTGCTTCATATTAAACAGCAGCAGACCCCAGAACAGTCCAAAGATTCTGCGGACACCCAGCAGTCCTCCAGCGATATATGTGCGCATGCAGGGGCCGGTAGAGACCAGTGTGTACTGTCCATTCTACCTGTGAAGCTGAAGTCTGCCAAGGGAAGCCGCATCATAACAACTTATGCCTTCCTAGACCCTGGTAGCTCAGCTACATTTTGCTCTGAACACCTCATGCAAAAACTCAATCTTACAGGCAAGAAAACCAGCCTCCTGTTGAGGACAATGGGGCAAGAAAAGGCTGTTTCTGCGTACACCCTGTCTGGTCTAGAGGTCTCAGGGGTGAACGGTGACAATTTTTATCCCCTGCCCGAGGTATTCACACAGAAGAAAATGCCGGTCACTGTGGAAAACATGATCACATCTAAGGACCTGGCTAGGTGGCCCCACTTGTCAAAGGTGCACATCCCAAATGTGAAGGCGGATGTTGGCCTGTTGATTGGCACCAATGCACCCAGACTATTAGAGCCCTGGGAGGTCATCAATAGCCACGACAACAGTCCGTTTGCGACTCGTTCAGTCCTAGGTTGGTCTGTAAACGGGCCTCTGAGTGGAAGCAGTGGCGCGCCAACACCCTCCGCCACAGTGAACCGCATCTCACTTCAAACACTTGAACAGATGCTTGTGAGTCAATACAACCACGACTTCACGGAAAGGGCTTCGGAAGAAAAGGAAATGTCTAGAGATGACCTCAAGTTTATGGAGACAATGGACCAGTCAGCAAAACTGCAGGATGGAAAGTACTGCCTGAAGTTGCCGCTCAAGAGGAAAGTGTCTTTGCCCAACAACATTGTTGCAGTGAAGCAGAGGATGCAGGGCCTGAGGAGAAGGTTCCTCAATAACCCAAGCTTGCACCATCAGTATGCTGACTTTGTGAATGGCCTTATCAGCAACGCCTATGCAGAACCTGTGCTGCTGCCAAATCGTCAAGGTGAACCTGGTAGAGTTTGGTACATTCCCCATCACTCAGTCCATCACCCAAAGAAAGGTACCCTTCGGGTGGTGTTCGACTGTGGTGCCACCTACCAAGGTGCATGCTTGAACAAAGAACTGCTTCAGGGGCCTAACCTCACAAGCTCCTTACTGGGAGTCCTGCTGCGCTTCAGAGAGGAACCTGTGGCGTTTATGGGTGACATACAGGCAATGTTCCATCAGGTGAAGGTCGCAGAGGAAGACAGAGATTTCCTCCGGTTTCTGTGGTGGCCGAATGGAGACATCACTCAGGAGCTGCGGCAGTACAGGATGACCGTTCACTTGTTCGGTGCTGTATCCTCGCCAAGCTGCGCTAGCTACGCACTGAGGAAAACCGCTGACGACCACCAGTCTGAATTCCCCGCTGCTGTATGCAAATCCGTCAAGGAAAACTTTTATGTCGACGACTACTTGAAAAGCTCTGCCACAGAAGCAAGTTCTATTCAGACCATCAAGGACCTGACTGCACTGTGCCAGAAGGGAGGCTTCACCCTGGAGAAGTTTGTCAGCAACAGTCGTGCTGTCTTGCAGGCCATTGCAGCAGAAAGAAGGGCTAAGGATTTAAAGGAACTGGACCTTGACGGTGACAAACTGCCAGTCGAGAGAGCCCTAGGACTACTCTGGTGTGTGGAAACTGACTCATTCCGTTTCAAGATCGAACTGAAGCAGCAGACACTTACCAGACGTGGTATGTTGTCCACCATCAGCTCAGTGTACGACCCTCTGGGTTTCCTGGCCCCAGTCACGCTGCCTTCTAAGATCATGCTACAGGAGCTATGCAGGAGAGGTTGTGGATGGGATGATAGCTTGCCACCTGACATCTCATGCCAGTGGAACTCTTGGCTGGAGGACTTGGAGCTGCTCAACACCTTCAAGATATCCAGGTGTGTCAAGCCAGCGACGTATCGCAAGGTTGCTCAAGCCCAACTACATCATTTTGCTGACGCCAGCGAAGCTGGGTATGGGACCGTGACATACCTGAGGATGTTGAATGAGCAAGGGCAAGTGCAGGTCTCCTTTCTCCTTGGCAAAGCCAGAGTAACACCACTGAAGGCAGTGACAATTCCCCGGCTTGAACTGACTGCAGCAGTTCTCGCTGTGAGGATGGACTCGATGTTGAAGGAAGAATTGAAGTGGACATTCAAGGATTCTGTCTTCTGGACGGACAGTACTTCAGTCCTCAAATACATTAAGAACGAGGGTAAGAGATTTCACACGTTCGTGGCCAACAGGATCTCCACTATCAGAGAGTCATCAGAACCAAAGCAATGGAGGCATGTCTGCTCCAAAGACAATCCAGCTGACGACGCGTCAAGGGGATTGAGGGTGGCAGGTTTCCTGAAGACCAGTAGGTGGTGGGAAGGGCCTGCATTTCTTTGGAAGCATGAGGAGGACTGGCCTAACAATGTCTGTGACGTTTCCCTGAGTGCTGATGACAAGGAGGTGAAGAGAGAGGCAGCCACGAATGCCATCAACGTGTGCAATACAGTTACACCAACTGACCAGCTCATTAGCTATTTCTCTGACTGGAAGAGGCTCAAGAAAGCAGCTGCTTGGTTTCTACGTTTGAAGGCCATTCTATTGGAGAAGGCTCGCTGGAGAAAACAGCTAAAGGGGCCTGTGGCAAGTCAGTCGAGTAAAGCTGATGGCCAAAGTTTCGCTGTGACACCCAGGGGTAACATCCTAACAGTAGACGATATGCTGGAGGCAGAGAATGCAGTAGTGCGCTATTCCCAGCAGCAGCAGTTCAAGGAGGAGATTGCTGCGCTGTCCTCCGCAAAGGCAGCAGTGAGTCGCCAAAGTCCCCTGTACAAGCTTGACCCAGTCTTGGTCGGTGGCCTAGT
>NW_026945632.1:803737-806237 GCF_034702125.1 Engraulis encrasicolus | reverse complement strand
CGCATCGCATGTGATGTGATGTGAATAATTACCTACCCCGTATTTGCGAGAGCGGGATCCTCCCGACTTGTCTTTGTGTCCCGATAGGGAAGTCATGTTGCAGGGCAGGCTGAGAAGAGATGGTAGAGGGATAGAGGGATAGAGAGAGAGAGAGCGAGAGAGAGAGAGAGAGAGAGAGAGAGAGAGAGAGAGAGAGAGAGAGAGAGTTGTAGAGAAGGGAGAGGGGACAGGGACAGAGGGGGAAAGGTGACGTTACAGGTAATCCGTTACATCCAAGTGAGGCGAGAAATCCGCGATTGAGTAAAATCCACAAATCTTCTGTTTCCCAAGTTCAGTTTCGCCGATGCGCGTTGTCCAGTTAGGTATCCATACTAGAGAAATACACAGAGAGAGAGACTCTGTCTGAGCCGTGAAGGCTGCAAGCAGCAGAAAGGTAAATTCCTTTTGCAGTAGTTGTTGGAGACCACCACTCCTCTTATATGCATCCAAATCAGAGAAATCCGAGAAAATCCGAGAAATCAGGACTCTGGTGAATGAAGCCGCTTTGTCGAAAGCGTAGCCTTGGCTTCTACTGCTGCACTGTAAAAGAAATAACTGAAAGCGATCTCCTCCTCTGTTCCTTCACTGTTTGGAGATCTCCTCTCGCCTCCTCTCCTCTCGCCTCCTCTCCTTTCTGCTCCTTCTTGCGTCTTCTACCTTCTACAGCGACTCCTGGTATCCACACTGCTGCACGCGCCCTGCACAACTACAGGCTTTGGGTTGGGGCTCCGGCAGCAACAACATTGCACGAGCGTGAGAAGGCAACATTGCTTCCTTCAGCCTCAACCGAACACAGCACCGAACCGAGACATAGCCCAGCCCAGCCCCGGAGAGTGTAATGTAGGCTCCCGAGTGTGCGCTGGGGAGGAACCCAGAGCGAGAGATAGCCTACTGTATTGCTACGCAGCCACACGGCACGGCACAGGCAGCAGGCAGTCCCCTGTAGCTTACCTACGACGCAGAGCAGCGCAGGGGGAAAAAACTGTCCTTTCCTGACTGAGTGCAGTTTACTGAGAGCTCCGCTCAGCTCAGCTCAGCCCTCCACACCACACAGCAGAGCAGAGAGAGCGGCGCCGTGAGGCATTTAAAACGCACAGAAACCCATCTGTCTCCGATCGGAGCGCAGCGCACAGACCCGCCCCCTCTCTCGCTCTCCCCCCCGTTCTCTCCCCCCGCCTCGACCAATGGAATGACAAGGTGTGCTTGAGTGACAGGTGGGCGTCCATTTTCTTTTGAGGAGGGCAGAAAAGTTTTCGGTAGGTAACNAGAGACAACAAGCCAGTTACCATCTTAACGTCATCATTGGAACCAAGCTATAGACAGGCCTACCACCTTAACTTTAGTATTGAAAACCAGGTATGAATGCACAGGTACAATGACTCGAAAATATCACATCTGCCTAAAGTGTACGCATTGCCGTTTATGATAGCATATGACTAACTAAAATATAACAATTCGTTAAAAAAAAGATAAATTATGCAAATAGGATAGACCCTATGAATTAATAGTCGTTTGGGGGTCAGCTCTATGTTCCCACAGCCCAAATGGTCCCAGCTTATTCCTGCTGCTCCATGTTCCCAGTTTTAAGAAATTATTCAAATATAGGCCCTATGCTCTACAACTCCATGTCCCCACATTTCCAAGTAAACTAAGAGAACCAATAGGCCTAAAAAATAATGTTAAAAATCTCCGTGATGTGGGACTAATGGGCTGTGGGAACATAGACACGCTCCTCCCGTCGATTGCAAGAGAGTATTTTATTTTGGCTATCTTTTAAAATTACACGATTGTGTCAAATAACAGCGCTAATGCGAATAATGCACAACATATCATTAACTACACGGACGGTCAATGCATCACTGCAGGTAATTAATTGAATCATTTGAACCAAACCGGATTACCACAGGTAGGGTTGATGCCTCTGGTCGTGGCTGCCTGACGCGGATAACTAGCGCTCTCTGTTGGTGATGGGGAGAACTGCAGCACTGCATCGCCACTCTGCTCTGCTCTGCACTGCGTGAGGTCCCGCCCGGTGTATGAAAGAATTGGTCAGTTGCCACACAGCTAGTCGGCCATATGTAATGTGTATGACAGGGCAGGACTGGTCATCTGGCATATCGGGCATTTCGAGGTGGGCCATGCAAAACAGGTTTTTTTTTTTAACATAAGGGCCCACCGGTGAGTCAGTTCTGCTCCGTTAATTAAGAGGAGCCTTATTTAAACCAAAAATGCCCGGGCCTTATTTCTCTAATTAGGAGGGGCCCATTTAAGCCAAAAATGCCCGGGTCCTATTTCTCTAATTAGGAGGGGCCCATTTAAGCCAAACATGCCCGGGTCCTATTTCTCTAATTAGGAGGGGCCCATTTAAGCCAAACATGCCCGGGTCCTATTTCTCTAATTAGGAGGGGCCCATTTAAGCCAAACATGCCGGGCCCTATTTCTCTAATTAGGAGGGGCCCAT
>NW_026945632.1:796237-798737 GCF_034702125.1 Engraulis encrasicolus | reverse complement strand
CCCTCGGTAGCTGTTGGGTAGCCCTCAGTAGCTGTTGGGTAGCTGTTGGGTAGCCATCGGTAGCTGTTGGGTAGCTGTTGGGTAGCTGTTGGGTAGCTGTTGGGTAGCTGTTGGGTAGCCCTCGGTAGCTGTTGGGTAGCTGTTGGGTAGCCCTCGGGTAGCTGTTGGGTAGCTGTTGGGTAGCCCTCAGTAGCTGTTGGGTAGCTGTTGGGTAGCCATCGGTAGCTGTTGGGTAGCCCTCGGTAGCTGTTGGGTAGCCCTCGGTTGCTGTTGGGTAGCTGTTGGGTAGCTGTTGGGTAGCTCTCGGTAGCTGTTGGGTAGCTGTTGGGTAGCTGTTGTGTAGCCCTCGGTAGCTGTTGGGTAGCTCTCGGTAGCTGTTGAGTAGCTGTTGGGTAGCCCTCGGGTAGCTGTTGGGTAGCCCTCGGTAGCTGTTGGGTAGCTGTTGGGTAGCCCTCGGGTAGCTGTTGGGTAGCTGTTGGGTAGCTCTCGGTAGCTGTTGGGTAGCTGTTGGGTAGCTGTTGGGTAGCTGTTGGGTAGCCCTCGGTAGCCCTCAGACCCAGAAAGGTTGGGGACACTGATTAGTCTATGCTAATACTCCTCTGCAGCTGACAGACATGTTGCCCCTCATTCATGGCTCAGAATTACCATGTTGTCAGAATTATGATGTATAGTAATTTTGTCACAGAATTTGCCCTCTACAGGGGGGCGCTACAGCTGTGTTCTATTGCTGTATGAGACAATAGTGTTGTGGTGTTCTATTGTTTTGAGACAATAGTGTTGTGGTGTTCTATGTTCTATTGCTGTGTCAGAGAATAGTGGTGTGCAGGGCTCTAAATTGACACCAGCCAACCGGCCAAATGTTGGTGAAATTTCAGTTTGGCTGGTAAAAAAGAAGACACACTTTCCAGCCACTATGACCCAGTAGGGAGTGTGTGCTTGGCTAGTAAGATGAACATCTACCAGGCATTTTGACTAGTGATGAAAAATGTTAATTTAGAGTCTAGGGGCTCTGGGCGATCTTAAAGAACCAGTTCAGTCAATTTCAACATGCAGTTGTAATGCTCACACTACACTTTCCAAGATCATGGTCATTGTAATGGGGGCAGCGATTTGTTTAGGCCTACATGTCAAAAAAACATTTTTATTTATTCCCAAAAACATCTGAAAGGTTACACAACATGCTGATGACTGCTGATGACAACTAGCAAACAGCGGTACCTTTTGGGAAAATATTTGGAGTAGGCCTATGTTATTTAAAAAAAAAATGTAAACAAACGCTGCCCCCATTAGAATAGCTAGCTCACATCTCGGAAATGGCTGAGCCAAAAAATGTGGCATCACCGGGTACTGACAAATCAAGGGTAGCATGAGCAATACAACAGCCAGTGGTGTAGTCTACGTAGAACGCAGGTATACGGAGTATACCCACTTCTAAATTTTAGGGGCTTCTGTATACCCACTTAAAATTGATTGATCCATTATTTAGAATAGCAGAAATATATAAAGTATACCCACTTCAAAAAAATGCTTGAATATACAGTATACCCACTTCAAAAAAGTAGACTACACACCACTGACAACAGCATATTGAAATAGACTGAACTGGTCCTTTAATACAGCCCTGCTGAAATACCATACAAGGGCACAGAAACGAGTTTTGAAAAGTGGTGGTGGTGCATTTTCTTTTCTGATTCTTTATTTCTGCTGCTGCACTTGGCACTCCACCTATTTGTCTGCAGTCAGGTTGTCATCATGCTTTAGCGTATGTATCGCACGCTAGTGCATTCAGCGTGTTGATGCGACGCACTTTGAAGTTAAAGCGTGCTCCTCAACGCAGCGGCTTTCATGCACTTTTGACACGTGACGAGGTTTGCACAGTTTTCCCGCCGTGTCTGCAATTTTGTTTTGTCACAGCGCATTTCTGTTACTAAACGCAAATTTGCTGTGCCCTAACCAAAACCACCCCGAAACCTAGCCTGTCAGTAAAGCAATGTTTCTGCTGTTTTACTTTTGCCAAGAACAGCGAGATTAGGCAAATTTCTACCTAAATTGTGCCTAAATCAAAACCATCCCTAAACCTAACCTGTCACAGGGCGTTGTGGAGCACGCCTTATCTTGGAAATGTGCATTGGACACACGCGATAGTGGGTTCAAATCAGCGTGTCATAGATATGCCCTGCCTATGCATGATGACATGTTGCTGCAGTAGAAGTTGGGAGAGCCTCATTTAGGGAGCCCAAATGTGGGGATGCAAATGCACTACAGCACCCCCCTTTACGGCACCATTCATTGCTTTCCCATTGCGGATTACATACAATTCTATTGGCTCGTGGAAAAAAACTGCAACAATAACAAATTCCAAAAAATAAATGGAAGAAATGTTTATAACGCGTAATGGAAAAAAAAGGGCTTCATTAAGGACAGGCAACCGTGGGAAGAGTGGGTGTGTGCGCGTGTGTGTGTGTGTGTGTGTCTGTGTGTGTGTGTGTGTGTGTGTATT
>NW_026945632.1:795075-796140 GCF_034702125.1 Engraulis encrasicolus | reverse complement strand
AGAGCAGCTGATAACATCTCCTCCATCTCCTCCTGGGTAAACGGCTCACCTGAGGAGGATAATATAATATAATATAATATAATATAATATAATTTAATTTAATTTAATATAATACAGTAAAGTGCAGTATATTATGTTATAGTAGAGCAGCTGATAACATCTCCATCTCCTCCTGGGTAAACGGCTCACCTGAGGAGGTGAATATAATATAATATAATATAATATAATATAATATAATATAATATAATATAATATAATATAATATAATATAATACAATATAATATAATACAATATAATATAATATAATATAATATAATATAATATAATATAATATAATATAATATAATATAATATAATATAATATAATATAATATAGTAAAGTACAGTATGTTATAGTAGAGCAGCTGATAACATCTCCTCCATCTCCTGCTGGGTAAAGAGATCACCTGAGGAGTGGAGGAGAGTAGAGTAGAGTAGAGGAGACTAGCGTAGAATATAATAGAGTTAAGTAGAGTAGAGTAGAGAAGAGTACAGTACAGTACAGTAGAGTAGAGTAGAGTAGAGAAGAGTAGAGTAGAGTACAGTAGAGTAGAGTAGAGTAGAGTAGAGTAGAGTAGAGTAGAGTAGAGTAGAGTAGAGTAGAGTACAGTAGAGTACAGTAGAGTAGAGTAGTAGAGTAGAGAAGAGTACAGTACAGTACAGTAGAGTAGAGTAGAGTAGAGTACAGTAGAGTACAGTAGAGTACAGTAGTGTAGAATAGTAGAGTATAGTAGAGTACAGTAGAGTAGAGTTCACTTCAGACATAATGATGGAAAGTGCTGAGTGTCCAAGTGCAGTGGTTTCCAAAGAGGAGAGCTGAGACAAAAATACTGGATAAGAGGAAGATAACGCAAACCACGCCCACTCAATGCAAAAGCGTGGGCTCAAGTTGGGTCTCCTAAGGGGGCGTTGTCCCCTCCTTCTTCTTCTATTTTTGAGGTGTTTGCTCAAGACGTGCGCTACCGCCATCTACAGCAATAAGGGGGCTTGATTTATTCTCAACCTCAGGACTCCGAAGGTCTCCT
>NW_026945632.1:782575-790075 GCF_034702125.1 Engraulis encrasicolus | reverse complement strand
AGCAGTGTGGGGTTAGGTGCCTTGGTACAGGGTATTGGTTACAGGCCCTGGCGCAGAGTGGGGTTAGGTGCCTTTCTCTCAAGGGCACTTCAAGTTCAGCCATGGACTGAGGTAGGGAGTGGAAGAGTAGGATTCGAACCTGCAACCCTCTGATCTAAAGCCCATCTCCTTAGCCAATAGGCCAGGGCTATTCAAATGGCGGCCCTGGGGCCAGATGCGGCCCTTGGACAGCAAGGTTCTGGCCCTCGACAAGCCCCTTGAACTACAGAATTGCTTTTCGGAATTTGGAAATAAAAGTATGGGTTCCGTAGGTATCGAACTGAAACGGGACACGGGACGTTAATATGCAGGAAATTACATCTAAGAAATGCAAAACTTTCTGGGGGAGGACCCCCAGAACCCCCACTTCAATTAAGTCTACCATATTTTTTTCATTGACAGTCCGCCACCATAATACATATGTATAGTTCGGCCCTTTTACTGGGAGGAATTTGAAAAAGTGGCCCTCGTTGACATTTAATTGAATAGCCCTGCACTAGGCTATGGCTGCCTGCTCATCAGAGATGATCATTGATCCTAGTTCTATGATTGACGCGTGTGAGTTCTTCATTCTTACCTGACGTCTACGGTCTTGTTGAACTCGTGGTCGAACACGTCAAAGGCACCACTGATCTTCTTATGCACCTCCGCCAGAATGGCCTCTGGAGATGAGGAGAGGAGAGGAGAGGAGAGAGGAGGAGAGGAGAGGAGAGAAGAGGGGAGAGGAGAGGAGAGAAGAGGAGAGGAGAGGAGAGGAGAGGAGAGGAGAGAGGAGAGGAGAGGAGAAGAGAGAGGAGAGGAGAAGAGAGGAGAGGAGAGGAGAGGAGGGGATATGAGAGGAGAGGAGAGAGGAGAGGAGAGGAGAAGGGGAGGAGGGGAGGAGAGGAGAGGAGAGGAGAGAGGAGAGGAGAGGAGAGAGGAGAGGAGAGGAGAGGAGAGGAGATGGAGAGAGGAGAGGAGAGGAGAGCAGGAGAGGAGAGAGGAGAGGAGAGGAGAGAGGAGAGGAGATGGAGAGAGGAGAGGAGATGGAGAGAGGAGAGGAGAGGAGATGGAGATAGGAGAAGAGAAGAGAAGAGAAGAGAAGAGAAGAGAAGAGAAGAGAAGAGAAGAGAGGAGAAGAGAAGAGAAGAGGAGATGGAGAGAGGAGAAGAGAAGAGGAGATGGAGAGAGGAGAAGAGAAGACGGAGATGGAGAGAGGAGAAGAGAAGAGAAGAGGAGATGGAGAGAGGAGAAGAGAAGAGGAGAGAGGAGAAGAGAGGAGAAGAGGAGAGAAGAGAAGAGATGAGAAGAGAGGAGAGGAGAGGAGATGGAGAGAGGAGAGGAAAGGAGAGGAGAGGAGAGGAGAGGAGAGGAGAGGAGAGGAGAGAGGAGAAGAGATGAGAGGAGATGGAGAGAGGAGAGGAGAGGAAGAGAGGAGAGAAGAGAGGAGAGGAGAGGAGAGAGGAGAAGAGATGAGAGGAGATGGAGAGAGGAGAGGAGAGGAAGAGAGGAGAGAAGAGAGGAGAGGAGAGGAGAGAGGAAAGGAGAGAGGAGAAGAGAAGAGATGGAGAGAGGAGAGGAGAGCAGAAGAGAAGAGAGGAGAGGAGAGGGAAAGGAGAGAGGAGAGGATGGGAGGGGGTGGGAGGAGAGGAAAGGAGAAGAGAGGAGAAGAGAGGCGAGGAGAGGAGAGGAGTGGAGGTGGAGAGGGGAGAGGAGGAGAGGAGCGGAGAGGAGAGGAGAGAAGAAGAGAGGAGAAGAGAGACGAGACGAGAGGAGCGGAGGTGGAGAGGGGATGGAAAGAGGAGAGGAGAAGAGAAGAGCGGAGCGGAGAGGAAAGAAGAGGAGAGAGGAGAGGGGATGGAGAGAATGCCAGCAGGTCAGTGGTGAGATATATTTCAGGGGGAAATCAGTCATAGCTAGGCCTATATACGTCAGAGCTGTATTAAGTAGAAGATGGACTCTAAGTAGGCTACTGTCACAAATGTAACTAGCCTACAACACACTAGTAGCATGATATTACAGAGAGAGAGAGAGTTGCAACAGTGTTGTAATTACATCTGTACGAGTAGTACATCTGTAAGAATGCTTCTACTTCTAGGCTACCATGCTATATAACTCTGATATAGCTACGTTCCTCACATGATCTTACGTGTTCATTTTATCTTTCTGTTTGATAGTATATTCACCACCACACTGGGTGGTTTGTCTAGGCTACATTTGCTGTGAGGAAATGGTTCCAGAAAACACAGAATGAGGTGAACCATTACCGGGCTATGGACTATTTCACACTACATCTCTCCAAACCTTAGAGGGATGGCTGGATTTTATGATTTAAAAATAATAACAATAATTTTTCATTCTTTTTGCATTAGGCCCATTCACATGATGGGGTTAGTTTCATTGTGCATTTTTAATGCATATTGTTATATTCTGTTACTTTGTGTTCATAAAATGTAGCCTTGTGCACTGTACACCACACCAACTTTGCATGTAAGATCAGGCTGATCAGTCCCTGCAACTATTTCTAAGGCAACTAGTGGCAACTTTGTAACGACACACGACATGTCCATGCGGCTAGTAATTTGTATTACTTGTCTCTTGCTTCTAGTAACCATCGGTAGGTTGACTTTTAACATACAACACATCCTGGTCGACCTACCAGTTGCGAGTAGGCTATAAGAATTGCAATTGTTCAATGCCATAGGCTAAAGCTGATATGTGGGGTCAGTGCGCTACCTGCATTCTCCTTGTCGTCCGCCATGGCTCTTGGGTTTGTGTGGTGCAGTTGCTAGGATACGTGCCCCCTCCTCCTCGTGCATTGCTTTTCCAGGCTGCACACTTTTCTGATGGCGCCGCGCTTTACGAAGTATTAATGGCATTGCATTGGCACACTTTTCATTAAAATTCAAGAAAATTCACAGCTTTATTTTTTTAGCCCGATATTACTGTAAATTGTAAATATCAAGTTTTGATCGGGAAGTTATGGGTACGTTTCTAGGGCCGCCTGTGTGTTACGGTTGTCCCCGCCCCAATTTTCTCGTCTATTTGAATGTTTACGGTAGCCTCATTCATTCCCGTTGCCTGCTACTTTGCTGCCGCTAGTTGTAGTGGGTCATCCGTACGGAGCGAGGGCACGGCACGGCGCTGTGTGGGGGAAATCCTGGAGAGGCTGCCTGCCCTGTCAATCTCTTTGCCAGACAAGTCGACGTATTTCTCATCATTTTGTTATTTTAAAACAGGCTGTTATAGGCCTAAAGTATTGTGGACGCGGCAGTCACGTTGACTAGTAGTGGCCATCACTTATTGCAAGCTGACACGATGAGCTCCGTAAACGTCAAGAAGTTGAAGGTAAACGAGCTGAAGGACGAGCTGAAAAAGAGGCAGCTTTCCGACAAGGGGCTCAAGGCTGATCTGATGGACCGACTGCAGGCCGCGTTGGACCAGGAGGTCGAGGCCGGCGGAGGCTTCGTCCCCTCGGGGGACAGGGAGGCCAATGGAGCCGGCGAGGATGGAGATGGAGGTGGAGGTGGAGGAGGCTCCGACATTGGAGACGACGAGGAGCTGGAAGATGATGATGTGGTGGGGGAAAGCATGGAGGCAGAGGAGGAGGATGGAGATGCGGGTGATTATCCGGACGAAGGCGCTGGACAGCAAGACGATGGTATGGGAGAGGAGGAGGAGGAGGAGGACGCAGGAGTTGAAATGGATAAATCGGACGAGGATGAAGAGGAGATGGATAAGTTTGATGATGAAGACGCTGGTCTGGGTCCGCTGCCCGGGGATGGTAAGGTCTCTTTGGACAGATAACGTCTTGTTCTGCATAGATGGACAGAGTGTGTACTGCCCTACAAAGCAAAAAGGCAGTAAATGCGTAGAGCTCAAAACTGAGTAAATTGACTTTAAAATGATACTGCAATCCAGTACAAATGTTTTTTTGGCGATCACTGACATGTGACAGTTTTGTTACTTTATATTACCACATTTTTTGCAGATCAATCATTTATTATTATTTAACTTTAGACTTTGATATGGCATTGAAGTCATAGGAACTCATATTAAACAGCATTGCAGTTACTGCCTTTTTGCTTTGTAGGGCAGTNTAGTCTGGGGAATATATTAACACCCGAATCGCCCACATCAAGAGAGCTGGCGAATGAGAGCAGAGCAGCTAGCTAATGCTAAATATTAGCTTTTTTGACAGCTGACCAGCGAGCTGTCATCGGTAGTCACTATAGTGCATGCTGACCGAGACGAGAGAGCGGATTATGGACATCAAAGGCGTACAGGCGGACTTAACAATAAACAGATACGAACAGATGTGTTGTAGATAGATGCAGTTTTGGGCGTTTGAGTGAGTGTTAATTTAGGCACACCGAGTTATTTTTGTTGTGCTTCTGTAGTTGATTTTCTAAATAACTTCTCATCTGTTCTTTCTCCTTAGTTGAAGCAATGGTAAAAAAGCCAAGTTATAGCCTATAGGCTAGGTAACAACCCATGTATAACACTAACTTTCCTTTAATGAAGGAGATGTCAAAATGCGTGTTGCTTAGCCTTATGGGTGTGAAGTGTAGTTTAAGATATATGACAACAATGTTTACATATAATGAAGTTCCTCTGTAGGAGGAGGCCGCACCTTGCATAGTAGAAGGCACACGCCGAAACGCGTCTGTGCAATAAAAAAAACACTACTATGCAAGGTGCGGCCTCCTTCTTGAAACATTGAATTTGAAATTTGGGCCAGCACCCTCAGAGACTGAAATAATTAAGACTGACGCCTGCTCCAAGAAGAAAATTGACCTCTGTAGGAGGAGGAATGTGAAGAAGCCCTTATTAATGTACAGAGCTGGACCCAATCCCACAGACATGACCCCTATATATTGCATCTTGAAATGAAATGCCATAAAAGAAATATAAATAAAAGAAAAACAATGAACTCATAATAGTTGTACTTTCACAGCTGTAGGCCTACTGTAATAAATTGAACTGACAGTCCCATTGGTGTAAGTTATGTATGCATTGTAACCCGTGCATAGGCCTATGTAATGGCAAGTGTCTCATTCATGATAATATGCATTGTAATTCATGCATATGCAATGGAAAGTGTGAAGTGTCTCATTCATGATGATATGCATTGTAACGCGTGCACACAGTATGTGATGGCAGTGTCTCATAATATGCATTGTAATTCATGCATAGTCCTATTTAACAGCAAGTGTCTCATTCATGATAATATGCATTGTAACCGGTGCACATACAGTATGTGATGGCAGTGTCTCATTCATGATAATATGCATTGTAATTCATGCATAGTCCTATGTAATGGCAAGTGTCTCATTCATGATAATATGCATTGTAACCCGTGCATAGTCGGTGTGATCGCCCTGCCTCGTACCCCGTGCCCCGCGCTCCAGTCCAGGGCAGTCCAGTCCGCGCCTCCCCTCACTCCGCAGCCAGCTCCGTCCAAGGCAAGCCGAGCGAGCGTGGGAGGAGGAGGAGGAGGAGGAGGAGGAGGAGGAGACGGGGGTGGAGGTGGGAGTGGCGGTGGTGCGATCCTACCTACGGCGGGCATCACACGGCGAGCTTTACAGAACCCCTACGGGTACCCTGCACGGAGACAGAACCCATACGGGTACCCTAACACGGAGACAGAACTCCTACGGGTACCCTACACGGAGACGAGGTAGAGACAAGATGTATTTCAAGGGGCTTGTGGGGGGCCAGAACATTGCCATCCAAGGGCCGCATCTGGCCCCAGGGCCGCCATTTAAATACCCCTGCCCTACGGGTACCCTGCACAGACGGAGACACGGCTCACTACTACTACACCTCCTTCTCAATCCTTTTCTTTTTGTTTTCCCAAGGAGGTGCGGAGGAGAGGGATGAGGGGTGGGGGTGGGGGTGGGGCGATCCTACGGCGGGCATCACACCCTGCACGGAGACACGGCTCACTACTCCTCCTCTCTTTTTATGTTCCCAAGGAGGTGCGGAGGAGAGAGCCGGAGCGAGGGATGAGCAGAGGAGTAAGCAGGGCGTTAAGAGGCGGCGGGAGGAGCACGGCAGGGCCTACTATGAGTTCATTGAGGAGAGCAAGTACAGCCGGTAAGGAGAAACTAAACGGTCGGGACACATAGGAGGCGAAGCGAGCGAAGCGAAGAGAGGCGAAATCCAACCGTCATCAGGTCGTCGCGGCGAATCAAATGGAATGGAACAGTTATGTTGTTGATTTGATTGGGCCGCGGCAGGCGAATTCGTTTGCCCATTTGCATAACATTAAACTTTCTTTAATAATTTTGCTTGCTTTCGCTTGCCTTCGCTTGCCTTCGCCTGCCTCATAGGAATGAATGGCAAAGTTTGCAAATTCGGGTGTATGTGTCCCTACCGTAAACTGACTCAGGTCAGGTGCAGCACGGACTCGGGCACCCCCGAGGTATCACTGCACCGATTGGTCAGCTGCTGGCCGTGAACTAAGATGATTGGCCGGTTGCTGGCTGTAAACGATGCCTATTGGCCGGCTGCTGGCCAGAAAACTAAGCCTATTGGCCGGCTGCTGGCTGTAAACGATGCCTATCGGTCGGACTTGGCTGCTGGCTGTAAACGATACCTATTGGTGGTGGGCTGACTGCCCCGTAAAATAGCCGGCAGTCTGCCCTCTCCTTACCTGATACCTGGTACCTGGTACCTTCTCTTGTCCTTTTTACCCCACTAGTGCAAAGAAACACACATTTTATCCTGCGGTAAGATAACATAGATAGACGATACACTGTCTTGCTGGTTATCATAAAAACCTAGAGACCTAGAGTGAGAGTGTGTACTGTCGTGTCGTTGTTAGGTTCAAACCCTTAACATTTGTAAATATGAAAGACCTGAAATGAAAGACACAGAGAATCAGTAATTAAGTTTCAAGCCGGCTTGGAGAGCGGATGGAGAGAACCGTCAGCGACCATTTTCCCCACTCGTTCTACACTGAAATATCTCCAAGCCATATTTATTGTAGGATTGTCCCTGATAACAATTATCTCTATCCGCTAAGGGGAAAAGGGGGCGTACCCGGATAGAGATTAATTCATTCACACACACACACACACACACACACACACACACACACAAACACACGAACACACTAGCCAGGCTGCGCCCTCCTAGTGACGCAACACCTTCGGCGGCGCTGCAGATCGAATCTCGATTGCAAGTCTATGATAATCAGGCAACGAACACACAGGCCTTGGCCTGCCATGTGGAGATGCAACTCTGTTGTGTTTGGGCATTCCATTGTTCTGGTACAGATAAAGTCCTCGCACAGTCCAGTAATCTTCTGCTTAGCCTTGAACAGGAATTCTTGAATGTGAAAGGGCACATTTGTGCCAAGGCAACATGTTTGCTCTCATAAAGAATAAAATACAGTTCCAACAGTCGTCCACCCCCCCACCCCCAGTGTTCCCCAATGGAGTGTAGCCCTCTTGTGTGTGTGTGTGTGTGTGGGTG
>NW_026945632.1:762575-772575 GCF_034702125.1 Engraulis encrasicolus | reverse complement strand
ACCATAGCAATCACATCAGGTACAATCACATCAGGTAACCATAGCAACTACATGGTGGTCCAGGTAACCATGGATAGAAAGTAGACATATGGGTCCGTCTCATTATCTGTTCTCGCATCCTCTCCTCCTCTCACACCTGGACCAGCAAGACTAAAACATAGTGCAGCATGGGTGATGATGATTATTATTATTAGTAGTAGTAGAGTAGAGTAGAGTAGAGTAGAGTAACTTTATTGATCCCCAGAGGGAAATTCAGGTATCCAGTAGCTTACATAAATACACAAATACACAAATGCCCACATGGACATTTCAAGACACAAATAACGCAGGAATAGTCAGGGAGGGGAAAATAAAAATAAAAATAGTTAAGATAAAAAAATGTAAAAAAAAAAAAAGGTAATTGTGCAAAAGGACATTCTGTGAGTTGGGATAGACCAATGCAGAAAACATACTCTGTCAGTCAATCTTAACATGACCTGGAACAAGTGTTGACAGATACATCTATGGTATAGTATAGTATGTAGAATTATTATTATTATTAGTAGTAGTAGTAGTAGTAGTAGTAGTAGTAGTAGTATTAATTATTATTATTATTATTTGTTATTGTTATTATTTATTATTATTATTATTATTAGTAGTAGTAGTAGTAGTAGTAGTAGTAGTAGTATTAACATCATGCTGCATGGATGAATCTTTTGGAATAGAACACTAGCTGGTTAAACTCAGAGAAATGATTGGAATCAAGTCAATGTAATCCATCCAGTCTACTGAGGACAACAGTCACTCCTGAGTCTCCAGTCTCACTGTCGCCATGTGGAGAAGACAGACTTGAGAAAAGGGAGAGAAGTGAAGTAAAGTAGAATAAGCCCCTTATGACTTCTCAGTGATTACATCTCTCTCTCTCTCTCTACCTCTCTCTCTCTCTCTCTCTCTCTCTCTCTCTCTCTCTCTCTCTCTCTCTCTCTCTCTCTCCCTCTATCCCTCTCTCTCTCTCTCCCTCTGTCTTTGTCTCTCTCTGTCTCTCACACCTCCTCTCTCTCTCTCTCTCTCTCTCTCTCCCTCTCTCACCTTTCTCTCTCTCTCTCTACCTCTCTCTCTCTCTCTCTCTCACCTCCTCTCTCTCTCTCTCTCTCTCTCTCTCTCTCTCTCTCTCTCTCTCTCTCTCTCTATCCTTCTCTCTCTCTCTCTCTCCCTCCCCCCCCCTCTCTCTCTCTCCTTCTGCCCTGGCCCCTCTCTCTCGCCCTCTCACTCTCCCTGTCTCTATCTCTCTCTCTCTTGCCCTCTCTCTCTTTCCCTCATCTCTCTATTCCTCTCTCCCCCCCTCCAGACTAATGTGTCGGCCCCTGCCCAGAGGAGGAAGATGTGCCTGTTTGCTGGTTTCCAGCGTAAGGCCGTGGTGGTGTGTCCCTCCGATGACGACTACAAGTCACGCACGCAGAAGAAGGCCGAGACCGACGGCAAAGACGTCCCAGAACACGCCGTACTCAAAATGAAGGGTGAATAGTACTTCGAGACTTGGTCTGACCATTCTTAGCCTGAGCATGACAACTAACTCTTCCCTAACGGCATTTCCCAAATGGCCGCCCTTAGTTTGCTAATGATTGTTTGCTTCCCAACAAAGTGGGAGGAGTTCCCATATTTGCGGGAACTCAGAAAGTACTTGGATTGACTCTTGACCTGACTGGTAGCAACGCTGAAGCTGTTGCGTCACTAGGAGGGCACGGCCTGGCTAGGTGAATAGTGCATACTACTATACTACTATACACGACCTTATTCCTAGACTCATACTACTGCAATGGAGTATAGTATATACTCAGGGCTCTAAATTAGCTTTTTTCAACACCAGCCAAAATGGCTAGTAGATGTTAAAATACCAGCCAAACACACACCCACTAATGGGTGAAAGTGGATAGTAAGTTGGTCTCTTCTACCAACCAAACTGAAATTTGGGCAGTCATGGGTGAGCGGTTAGGGCGTCAGACTTGTATACCAAAGGCTGCCCGTTCAACTCCCGACCCGCCAGGTTGGTGGGGGGAGTAATCAACCAGTGCTCTCCCACATCCTCCTCCATGACTGAGGTACCCTGAGCATGGTACCGTCCCACCGCACTGCTCCCCATGGGGCGTCACTGAGGGCTGTCCCCTTGCACGGGTGAGGCATAAAATGCAATTTCGTTGTGTGCAGTGTGCAGTGTTCACTTGTTTGCTGTGGAGTGCTGTGTCACAATGACAATGGGAGTTGGAGTTTCCCAATGGGCTTTCACTTTTCACTTTCACAATTTTCACCAGCATTTGGCTGGTTGGCTGGTGTTAATTTAGAGGCCTGTATATACTATGCTAGAACTACACTACCTTAATCTTATACCAGTGCAATGGAGTATAGTAGTGCTCCACGAAAACTAATGCTCCCAAAACATGCGATTTCAGCATTGAGTTCAATGGAGGCGCTGTCAAAACTGTCCGAGGTTTGTCCGAGGTCGTCCTTTTGCTGCGCTGTGATTGGTCAAAAAGCACTTTAGGGCGGGCCTTAGCCAAAGGAGAAACACTGTTAAACTATAGCGCTGTAGTACATACTAATACCCAATATTTTCCTCGTCCTATCTCTTTGGGACATCTCTGCTGCGATCACTAGTGCTGTATTAGTATTGTACGATACATACATAGTACTGCACTCTACCACGGGAGGGAGTGCTTCATGTTCCAATGCCTTGTGTGTGTGTGTGTGTGTGTGTGTGTGTGTGTGTGTGTGTGTGTGTGTGTGTGTGTGTGTGTGTGTGTGTGTGTGTGTGTGTGTGTGTGTGTGTGTGTGTGTGTGTGTGTGTGCGCACGTCTCTCCGTTAGGGATGCAAATTATCGATTAATTCATTAATCATTAGTTGATAGCCTTATCGATCGACTTACGATTAATTGATGATTAATTGAAGCTGCGTTTTCCCCCCGAAATCTCAATGTTTCTCGAAAACAAACTACTCTATCCAAAATTTTTAATTAAAGATTGAGATAAAATACCACATTTAAATTAATTCTATTTCAATTCTTTAATCCAAAGGTGATATTAATGTTTTTTTTTAATCGATTAACGCATTGATCGATTAAAGTCGATTAATCGATTAATCGTTTGCATCCCTACTCCCCGTAGGTATCTTCACGTTGCCTGAGGAGGGCGAGTGTTTTAGGGAGGTGCGCTACGTGGAGTTGGATAAGGAGGAGGCCTCCGCGCTCCTGGAGGTTTACAAGGAGGAAAGTCGGAGCTCACTACCCCCAGAGAAGAAGCCGAACCCGGGGGGGGCCGCAGGAGCAGCCAAGAGGGGGGGCAGCAACCGGAGCAGGGGGAGCAACAAGAACCAGTTCAGTAGAGGAGGAGGAGGAGGAGGAGGAGGAAGAGGAGGAGGAAGAGGAGGAGGAGGACAGGGGCAGGGGCCAAGGGGAGTAGGAGGAAGAGGAGGAGGAGGAGGAAGAGGAGGAGGAGGAAGAGGATTCCAGAACAGGGGCAACTTCAGGGGAGGTGAGTGAGCGTGTGTTTGTGTCCTTACGTAGCCTCCTACTGCAGATGAACATTAGTTATATCCCCCTTAGCATCTTAAAGGACCAGTTCAGTTAATTTCAACATGCAGCTGTAATGCTCACACTACACTGGACTATTTTTTTTGTTTCTTTTTTTCTTCAGCCTTTTCCGAGATCTTGGTCGTTGTAATGGGGGCAGTGATTTGTTTACATTTCAATTTTTTTTTTTTTAATTTATTCCCAAAAACATCCAAAAGGTTATACAACATCAGCAGACAACTAGCAAACAGCGGTACCTTTTGGGAAAATATTTGGAGTAGGCCTATGTTCTTTTTTGTTTTTAAATGTCAACAAACGTTGCCCCCATTAGAATAGCTCATATTTCGACAAGGGCTTAGCCGAAAAATATGGCATCACCGGGTACTGACAAGTCAAGGGTAGCCCTAGGCTGACCCGAAATCAGCGGGCGCTTGCAGTTAACCTAGGTTGACCGCAGGCACGGGTTATGAAATATTATTTTTAATGAAATTCGGGTCAGTTGCGTTCGGGCAGGACCTTTGAAATGATCCCGAATTTTAAAGTAGGCTATAGTTTACTTTAGCAGACAGAGACATTTTTTTGCGAATCAAAGTTTATTTGGCTGAATAACTACGATGGTGCCACGAGCTCTGCAGGAGACTTAATGAGGGGAATCCTCTGCGCGCAACAGGTGCAGCAGGTGCAACCATTGATTGCATTTTGAAGAACACAGAGGGTGCTCTCTAAACACTGCAATGATATAGCCTATACATATTTTCTTATAGTCTACAATTGTAATGGTTTCGCACTCCTGTGTTGCTTACAGAGTTTGTTTTCATTCCCTGTGTCCTACCACGGCTACGAGGCAATCCACGTGACGACTGGCTCCGTCTGCTCCCCCACTCTACAGACTAACTAATTTCCTCCACAGCTATAGGGATTCGTGTGGCTATGCCTACATTGTCGAAATACAGGCTAATAGGCTACTAATAGCCTATACTATGTCCAAATGATTAGCCTATTCCCTTTGAATGCAGTGCTCATTTGAGTAATTTAGCCTACAGTGGAAGAACAATGCCCTCGCCACTTAAAATAAATAAATAGGCTAATAAATAGCCTAAATAATAAAATAGCATTATATGAAGAGCAAACTTGGTAGTCTGGGTAACAGACAAACATATTAGGCTATGATCGAAATGTTCATATTATAAAATAATAATTTGTGAGAAAATATTATCTCAACATCTACTTTTTGTTGGACAGGGCATGTCGCGTTATAGCATCGTGAGTGCAACTGTTAATCAGTTGAGAAGGGCTCTGCAGCCTACGTGATCATGTATGGATCTTTACATTGCAGTCATCTAAGATTACGAGAGTTCACGCTTTGTGTGGGCTAAATGACCATTTGCGTTAGAGAGACAAGCGTTGCCTATAGTGGCACCAGCAGCGCAGGTTGCGTTTGTGGTTTGTGTGACGCGATGATCTTTCCCAAACTGCCAAATTAAGCGCTTGGCAGTTTGGTGAAGGAGGGGGTGGCCTTGGCACCCTCCCTGTCCTTCAACTTCGGGATAGGAAAAAGCGAAACCAATGTCAGTTCAGGAAAAGGACAGAGCAGAGGAGTAGCCTACCAAACCAAACGAAGATAAAGTGTTGTAGGCTACATTGCCACAATGGGTGTTTTCATAGCCTACCTGGTCCCTATCAACCAAAAGCGAACTTAGACCTGCAGCTCAGCATTTTCTGTGATGTGAGGTGTATCCAGACCCCTCGGAAGTGAACCATGCTGAGACCTTTATTGACGTGATTGTGCGTTGCCAATGACGCTAGGGTGTTCATAAGACGCACGGCTACTATTTTCAAAGGCGGGTCGGGAAGCGGACCGGGTCAATATTTTTTCATAAATATTTCTTGCAGGCAGGGCAAGCGGTCGGACTAGGAAAAACAGCGGTCGGGTACATCGGCCCGCGCATCACTGGCGTGAGCAATACAACAGCATATTGAAATTGACTGAACTGGTCCTTTAATAAGACACTTAATGAATGATTTTTCACATTTTCAATATATGTTGGTTTCTAATATGTCATTTTGATAGAGTTAAATAGAGCTCATCAAGACCTTTAATTTGATATATAGAACTCATTATCTATTCTAAACCCTCAAATTATGCTAGGAATACTGGGAAATTCTAATCAAGATTAAAAAAAAATGAATGGTGATTAAATAATGAATTCATCAAATAGCGTTGACAGCCCAAATGTAAATACATGTTGTTGTCTCCTAGTTCCAGGGGTTCGTTTCTCGATTCTTGTCGTTGCTAACCATCTTAAGACCGTCTCAATACCGTCTTACCGTTCCCTTGGATTTAGTGGTGAGCGTCGCTGTCGAGAGACATAAGGACTTTGTTAACGACGATAGCAAAGACGCTTTCGAGAAACAGACCCCAGATCTTTGTGTGTTATACTACATGTGCTATTGTGGGTGTGGGTTGTTATTGTTGTTGTCCTTGTTGTCCTCCAGGTCCGGGTCCGCGTGGGGGTTTCAGCCGCCCCCCTCGTGGCTTCCTGCCGCCCCAAGGGGGGTTCAGGGGGGGGTTCCCCAATCGAGGGGGGTTCGGGGGTCGTGGAGGTCACGGGGGTCACGGGGGAGGCATGATGCCCAACCACGGAGGAGGAGGGGGAGGAGGAGGAGGAGGAGGAGGAGGGCACAGGGGGGGGCCCAGGGGGGGCCCAGGTCATCACCGTGGCAACATGGGGGCCATGGCACACCGCGGAGGAAACATGCACAGAGGCAGCATGAGTGATAGAAGAGGAGGAGGAGGAGGAAGAGGAGGAGGAGGCAACTTCAACCAGGTGAGAAGATATAATGAATAATATGCAGTAATAATATAATATAATATAATATAATATAATATAATATAATATAATATAATATAATATAGCATAATATAATGTAATGTAATGTAATATAATATAATATAGTAATACAATATATAATAAATGATCTATCTCATTAGGTACAATGGAGTGAATGGTGTGACAGCTATGTAATATCATGTTCTAGTGTTTTAATTACACCATGAATTTACTTTTACCTTTACTATTGACACCTCTGGATAAACAGTACTGCATAATGATGATGAGATGGCAAGGCTGACTTGTGATTACTGCCCCCTTGTGGCTGTTTACAATATTGCTCTGGTTACCTAGAGGAAGGAACTACTGAAACAAGTCTGCAATCGAATAAAAAAAAACTACTTTGCTTTGCGATAAGGCTGTCAATATGCCATAAAAGTGTTTATTTTATTTTATTTTATTTATCTATCTGACCTTAATTCAGAGAGGATGGCCCCAGTGAGGTAAAAAAAAAAAAAAAAACTTCCAATGAGTCCTGGGAATTGTGTTGTGGATACGGGTGTAGATTATATCAGATTATTATATGGTGTGACGTCATCGGTCGAATGCTCCATTCATTTCAATGGGGCTCCCCAACGTTCGCACGTCTGATATTTGAGATAACGGACGGGTTGGTCTATATCAGACCGCTGTCAATGGCAACAAGACTTTTCACTGCTAAAGCGAATGTTTCATATCACTCTAATCAGCTGCTGTGATAGACAACACCTGTTGTCTAGGCTACCTGTTGCCTAGCGGTGTTCCACAACGACACTGTTTTGTTTTGCGCAGCCACAATCTTTTGACATGAAAAATTATAATAAAATTAACATTAAATAAAGAAATGTCCCCGCCATGTGTGAATCATTTAAGTACAGTATATCCATATAATAAGCGGGTTAACGTTCGGCGAGTTGGTCGCTTTGTGGAATAGCAGCACTTCAGAGAGAACAAGACCCCTCCGCTCCGCGTCGGGGTCTAAAGATTCTCTCTGTCGTGCTGCTATTCCACGGTAGCGACCTTCTCGCCGAACGTTAACCCTTACTTAGATTAAATTAGATACAACTTATTTGTGTGTTACACATGAAACATAAACTTGTCTTTGACGTGACTCCAGTCATTCTCACAGACATCAGACAGGACTTGACAAAACAGGACATAACAAGACAAGACACTATTGGGGCCTGAGGATGTCATTCCATAGAACACTATTGGGGCCTGAGGATGCCATTCCATAGAACAGGTTGGGGAATAGAACATGATGTGGAGCAGGAGGTGGGTTCTAGATCAGAGGGTTGCAGGTTCGAATCCCCCCTGACCTCTCCCTACATATCCATCCACGGCTGAAGTGCCCTTGAGCAAGGCAAGCACCTAACCCCACACTGCTCCAGGGACTGTAGCCAATACCCTGTACCAAGGCACCTAACCCCACACTGCTCCAGGGGCAGTAACCAATACCCTGTACCAAGGCACCTAACCTCACACTGCTCCAGGGGCAGTAACCAATACCATGTACCAAGGCGCCTAACCCCACACTGCTCCAGGGTCTGTAACCAATACCCTGTACCAAGGCACCTAACCCCACACTGCTCCAGGGACTGTAACCAATACCCTGTACCAAGGCACCTAACCCCACACTGCTCCAGAGGCTGTAACCAATACCCTGTACCAAGGCACCTAACCCCACACTGCCCCAGGGACTGTAACCAATACCCTGTACCAAGGCACCTAACCCCACACTGCTCCAGGGACTGTAACCAATACCCTGTACCAAGGCACCTAACACCACACTGTTCAGTTAAAATAACTGCAACTCGCTTTGGATAAAAGTGTCATTTAAGTGTAGTGTAATGTCATCTAAAGTGTTTGGGATGCATTGCTTAATGATTTTATGTCACTGCGGCTAAACTGTTCTGATTCAGTCAGTGTGCTAGTTTGTGATGCGTTTGCTCAGGAATGTTTTTCCGTGTCTCCACAGAAGTTCCGCGGGGGTCGAGGGGGCAACAACCGCGGCTTCAAGAACGGCAACTTCGGCATGAACAACAAGGCCCAGGCCTTCAACCAGAGCTGGCAACAGGGGGTGAGTAGAGTAGAATATAGTACAGTAGAGTAGAGTACAGTAGAGTAGAGTAGAGTAGAGTACAGCACAGTATAGTGGAGTAGAGTGGAGTAGAGTACAGTAGAGTAGAGTAGAATATAGTAGAATAGAGAAGAATAGAATACATTAGGAACACCTGTTACAACCGCTCATTGAAGCAAATTTCTGATCAGCCAATCACATGGTGGCAACTCAATGCATGTTGTGCATGTAGACATGGTTGAGATGATCTGATGCAGTTCAAACCAAGCACCATAATGGCGAAGAAAGGTTTTGTTGCAGGCAGTTCAGGCAGTTCTGAAGGCAAAAGGGGGTCCAACCCAGCACTAGAGAGGTGTTCCTAATGAAGTGGCCGGTGAGTGAAGTTAGCAACTATGCTGTCCAGAAATGCACCCCTGAGCTGATAACAGAGGGTTCGTAGTGGAGAACGGAAGGCTCCCCTAATGTTCTCTCTCCTCTCTCCACCAATGAGAGAGCTCCCCTAATGTTCCCTCTCCCCTTTCCACCAATGAGAGAGCTCCCCTAATCTTCTCTCTCTTCTTTCCACCAATGAGGAGGCTTCTCTAATGTTCTCTCTCTTCTCTTCCTCTAGTTCTGGAACCAGAAGCCATGGAATCAGCAGTATCACCCAGGATACTACTAAGCACTGCGGAGAGGAAGAGATGGAGTGAGAGAGAGGGAGAAGAGACAGTGAGAGAAGAGAGAAAAGAAGAGAGAAAAGAAGAGAGAAAAGAGGAGAGAAAAGAGGAGAGAAAAGAGGAGAGAAAAGAAGAGAGAAAAGAGGAGAGAAAAGAGGAGAGAAAAGAGGAGAGAAAAGAGGAGAGAAAAGAGGAGAGAAATGTAGAGATGGAGAACAAGAGAGAGTCCCTCCATTGACAAAGGAAACACTGAGGACCCAAGTTGCTGCTTCTCTCTCTCTCTAGGAGAGGAAGAGGAAGAGACGGAGTGAGAGAGTGAGAAGAGAGAACGCGTGAGAGAGACTGAGGACCCAAGTTGCTGCTACTCTCTCTCTCCTTGGGTTATTTATTTTGTATTTTATTGTATCTTATTTTATTTGTGAGTAAGGATTTGTAATAATAATTTGTCATTTGCTTTTGACAGCTCAGAGGAGCCTGAGAGCTCCAATCAATCAGGACGGGATATTTTATTTATTTAAGGTTACTTTCAGGGTTCTGCTTTTACTTTTAAGTGTCATTTCTACTCCAGATATCAGTGAGGTTTCCGTTTACTGGGTGAGGTGTCTGTCCAGGGGTGAATTTCTCAAAAGAGAAGTTGTTAGCCTGTTAGCAACTTCAGTAGTTGCCAATGGGAAAATGCATTGAAAACAACAAAGTAGCTAATGGAGCGTTTCCAGATAATAGATAATGTAGTAATATGACTCACGCCATCTGACTGCGTTTCGCCAAACTACACGTAAAGGGCCGTACACACACGTCGCTGCTAGTTACTCGCTCAGCGAATGAAGTCAATAGAATGTCAATGTGTTCCAG
>NW_026945632.1:747575-752575 GCF_034702125.1 Engraulis encrasicolus | reverse complement strand
CGAAGATGTAGCCTAGTATCTCGGGTTCAAAGATTCACTCCAGTGGTGACGAGAATCTGCCACCTCACAGGCTGAAGATAAAGCCTCTATCTGTTCCCTATCATGGTATTGCCTCAGGTTATACGGCGGTGCTCCTAGGTAGGGGTACACGATGACCGATATACTGTTATTAGAGTAAAAAAGATTCACTCCAGTGGTGACGAGAGGCTGCCTGCCACCTCACAGGGTGGAGATAAAGCCTCTATCTGCTCATCATGTTGCCTCACATTACACTACACTACACTGTGTTCCTAGTTATCACAGAGGTGGTTTACTGTGGTGGTCTGTATGAGTTATGCCATCACACTGCCCTTACTCTACTGTACTCTACTCTAATCTACTGTACTCTACTCTACACTACTCTACTCTACTGTAGTCTACGTGATGTGAACACCTGGGGGTTAACAGAGCAGGACATTTGGCCAGGGGCCCTCCCGTATTGACATTGGGGGGGGGGCTGCTATCAGCATCTTGCCCTGGGGCCCTGTGTGCTGTTGTGTGGCCTCTGGTTGAGCAACTGACTGTTGTAATAAAATGCAAAAGTAACTCAAATAACCAGTTGTTACAACAACCAGGGTATGCATCTCTGACTGCACAGCACAGCACAGCCAGAGAGAGTAGAGAGAGAGAGGTTCCTTGATTGGTCCATTGTTTCCGGGTTCTATTATTGCAAGGGGGAGGGGGGAGGATCCCCCTTTAGGCAGACCTAGGCAGACCTAAGGACTGTTCTATTCAATGCTAGGAGTATTATGACACGCCCCTTTAGGCAGATCGGAACCTGGTCATGTTAGGTGCCCATAGCAACCTATTACATTGGCATATCTCTATATACTTAAAGAATCTCTGGCACAGCACGTCGACCCTTGAGGCAGTTAGATGGGCTACAGCAGTAGACGACTAACCTGATTATCATCGACGTTCAAATCTCTTGGAGACTTGGTCTGACCAGACCAGAGCATAACAATGAACATTTCCCAAACGGCACGGTTGACCCGCCTCCCTTGGTTTGCTTATGGTTGTTTGTTTACAGACAAAGTGGGAGGAGTTCCCTTGTTTTCGGGAACTCTGAAAGTACTTGCACTGCTCTTGACCTGACTAGTTGCAACGCTGAAAGTGTTGCGTCATCACTACAGCAGCAGAAGACCACGCCGGGTGCCACTCCCCTCAGAACAGGAACAGGAAACTGAGGCTACAAATAGCACTGACTCAGCAAAATAGGACACTAGAACGTTGGGAAAGCATTGCCTGGTCTGAGGGGTCTCTGCGTCTGCTGTAAACAGGGCTCCAAATTAACCTTTTTCATCAGCAGCCAAATGACTAGTAGATGCTGATCTTACTAGCCAAACACACACTCACTAATGGGTGAAAGTGGCTAGTAAGTTGGTCTATTCTACCAACCAAGCTGAAATTTCACCAGCATCTGGCCGTGTGGCTGGTTTTAATTTAGAGCCCTTGTTATAACCCTGGCTCAGCAAAATAGGACAACAGAACATTGGGAAAGCATTGCCTGGTCTGAGGGGTCTCTTCTTCTGCTGTAACTTAACACTCGAATGGTTGGACCAGAATTTGGTGTCAACAACATGAAAACATAGATCCTGCCTTGCATCACTGGATCAGGCCAGTGCAGTCGGGGATCTTGTCTTGGCACATTTAGGGCCTCTTGGTACCAATTGAACATTGTTATGCCACAGCCTATAGTATTGTTACAATGCCACAGCCTACAGTATAGTTACAATGCCACAGCCTACAGTATAATAGCAATGCCACAGCCTACAGAGTATTGTTACAATGCCACAGCCTACAGTATTGTAGCAATGCCACAGCCTACAGTATAATAGTAGCAATGCCACAGCCTACAGTATTGTAGCAATGCCACAGCCTACAGTATAATAGCAATGCCACAGCCTACAGAGTATTGTTACAATGCCACAGCCTATAGTATAGTAGCAATGCCACAGCCTACAGAGTATAGTTACAATGCCACATCCTACAGTATTGTAGCAATGCCACAGCCTATAGTATAGTTGCAATGCCACAGCCTACAGAGTATTGTTACAATGCCACAGCATACAGAGTATAGTTACAATGCCACAGCATACAGAGTATAGTTACAATGCCACAGCCTACAGAGTATAGTAGCAATGCCACAGCCTACAGTATAGTTACAATGCCACAGCCTACAGTATAGTTACAATGCCACAGCCTACAGTATTGTTACAATGCCACAGCCTACAGTATTGTAGCAATGCCACAGCCTACAGTATAGTAGTAGCAATGCCACAGCCTACAGAGTATAGTTACAATGCCACAGCCTACAGTATTGTTACAATGCCACAGCATACAGAGTATAGTTACAATGCCACAGCCTACAGTATTGTTACAATGCCACAGCATACAGAGTATAGTAGCAATGCCACAGCCTACAGAGTATTGTAGCAATGCCACAGCCTACAGTATTGTAGCAATGCCACAGCCTACAGTATAGTAGCAATGCCACAGCCTACAGAGTATTGTTACAATGCCACAGCCTATAGTATAGTAGCAATGCCACAGCCTACAGAGTATTGTAGGCTGATGAGGCCGTTCTGAAGGCAAAAGGGGGTCCAACCCGGTACTAGCAAGGTGTATCCAATAAAGAGGTCGTTGAATGTAGTCCCATACTTGTATAACGATGTATTCTTTGTCATCTCTTGTTATCCTATTGAACTGTCATAGTCCTCAGATCATATCTAAGTGTCTGTGTTCTGCTGAGTGGTCTATGTGATGTTTAACAAGTTTGCGTGTAGTTCCATAGTTATATCATTCTAATAATTCATCACCGTAGTAACATAGTTGTATAGTTCTAATAATTCATCACCGTAGTAACATAGTCGTATAGTTCTAATAATTCATCACCGTAGTAACATAGTCGTATAGTTCTAATAATTCATCACCGTAGTAACATAGTCATATAGTTCATCACGTCAAGTCAAGTTTATTGTCAATTTCTTTACATGCACTGGTCATACAAAGAATTTGAAATTGCGTTTCTTGCTCTCCCATGCAGACATAGACTAATCTAGGTAAGGACATAGACAGTATAGACCAGAGGTGGGCAAACTCAGGCCCGGGGGCCACATGCGGCCCGCTCGGCCATTTCATGCGGCCCTCAGTGCCTTTCCAAGATAAAAATTCATATGGTCACTCATTCTTAAATGGGCTACCTAAAACAGGGGTCTTGGAAACCTAAGATTACTAAAGTCTACATCTAGATACAATTAGCAAGAATGGCATAACTGACAATGGTGTAATTATGTTGGTGTACACCTTTTCTTATTATTGGCACGGGCAATTTACCTACGACATTCGGCCCTTTGGTCAACTTTCTACACCCAATGCGGCCCTTGGGCCAAAATAATTGCCCACCCCTGGTATAGACAGTACTCATACATGGACATAGACAGTATGGACGTAGACATTGCTCATACAGACATTTAAAGTGCAAGACTGGACAACAGAAGACTTGTAGAGAACATACATTAAGAGGAGGTATTTTGTTGTGCTTTTTCTAAAAGTCCTTTATAGCGTTCTGACATAGTAATAGTAGCATTTGAAGAAAATAAATAATTAAAAAAGGTTTTATTAAATACACCAGCAGCAGTATGTGTGTGTGTGTGTGTGTGTTTGTATGTGTTTTGTGTGTGTGTGTGTGTGTGTGTGTGTGTGTGTGTGTGTGTGTGTGTGTGTGTGTGTGTGTTTGTGTGTGTGTGTGTGTGTGTGTGTGTGTGTGTGTTTAGTGCAGGTAGAAAGTGCGGTGTGCGTCTGTGTGTGTGTGCCTGTGTATGTGTGTGTGTGTGTGTGTGTGTGTATGTGTGTGAGTATGAGTTGTGTGTCAGTGTGTGTATGTTTGGGTTTTGTGCAGAAAGTGCAGTGTGTGTGTGTGTGTGTGTGTGTGTGTGTGTGTGTGTGTGTGTGTGTGTGTGTGTGTGCATGTTTTGAGTTAGTGCAGGTTGAAAGTTCAGTCACAGATGTAGTAGTGCAGGTGGAATGTTCAGTCGCAGATATGGTGGTGGGGATGAGGGGGGGGGAGCGTTGTCAGTGGCCTGGCTGGCTAGAGGCTGACAGTGAAGGGAGAGTGGGTTGAGTGTTCAGTATCTTGATTGCTTGATGCATCGTGCTGCTTGCAAGCCTGGTGGTACGGGAACGGAGGCGCCTGTACCTCTTTCCAGAGGGCAGGAGGCTGAACAGTTTGTGTGCAGGGTGGCTTGTGTCTTTGATGATCATCAGTGCTTTTCGGGTGAGGCGTGCGGTGTAAATGTCCTGCAGGGAGGGGAGTGGTACTCCAATGATCTTCTTCGCTGTGTTCACAACACGCTGGAGTGTCTTCCTGTTTTTCTCCGTGCAGCTTCCTCCCCACACTGTGATGCAGTTGGACACGACGCTCTGTATGGTTCCTCTGTAGAATGTTGTCATGATGGAGGGTGTAGCACTTGCCTTCTTTAGTTTGCGCAAGAAGTAGAGACGCTGATGGGCCTTCTTCGCCAGTGATGTAGTGTTGGTGGTCCAAGAGAGGTCATCGCTGATGTGCACTCCAAGGAACTTGGTGCTGCTCACTCTCTCCACAGCATCACCGTCGATGGTCAGTGGTGGCAGTTGTTTTTGGACCCTCTGAAAGTTGACAACAATCTCCTTGGTCTTGTTGACATTCAGCAGGAGGTTGTTGTCTTTGCACCATCTGGCCAGCAGGTCTACTTCTTCTCTGTAGTGGGTCTCATCGCCCTTAGTGATGAGGCCCACCAGTGTTGTATCATCCGCAAACTTCACTAGATGGTTAGTGCTGTGGGTCGTTGTGCAGTCATGTGTCAGCAGCGTGAACAGCAGGGGGCTGAGAACACAACCTTGCGGAGCCCCCGTGCTCAGGGTCAGGGTGCTTGAGGTGTTATTCCCTACCCGTACTGCTTGTGGTCTCTGCATCAGGAAGT
>NW_026945632.1:737575-740075 GCF_034702125.1 Engraulis encrasicolus | reverse complement strand
TGGTAGACAAGACTTACTGGCCACTTTGACCCATTAATGAGTGTATGTTCGGCTAGTAAGTTTTTTTTTTTTTAAAGTTAAGAGTGATGCTGGTGATGTAAGCAGAGAGGACAGCTGTGGCTTAGTGGTGGGCAGTCATGGGCAGGTGAGGCATAAATGCAATTTAATTGTGTGCACTTGTGTGCTGTGGAGTGCTGTGTCCCAATGGCAATGGGAGTTGGAGTTTAGGTGGGTTTCACTAAAGATACCAGAGAGGACAGTTTTGCCTGAAATCACTGAGAGAGTGTACAGTTTTGCCTGAAAGCAACACAGTGTAGCTCCACTAAAGCGGCGTACACACACAAAGCTAGCTTCTCGCTTGCTCGCCTACTCGCCACTCTTTCATGGAACGTTCGCTGAAAGTTCCCGCGGCTTTAACTGCCAATGAACAGGCGAGAAGTACCGAACTCTGCATTCCAATTGGTTACTCGCTTACTCGCCTCGCTCGAAGATAAAATATTTTCAACTCGGGATCCGCCCACATCGCATCGCTTGTACAGTACTCGCCTACTCGCCTGCTCGTCTCGCTGGAACACATTGACATTCTATTGAGTTAATTCGCTGAGCGAGTAACTAGCAGCGACGTGTGTGTGTGTACGGCCCTTAAGCTTTCTTGCAGCACTTAGAGAGTCTACAGTTTTGCCTGAAAGCACTGAGAGAGTGTAAGCTCTACTAAGCTACTGTATAGTGCACAGGCCTGGACATGTCAAGGGGGACCTGTGGTGAGGTGTGTGTGTGTGTGTGTGTGTGTGTGTGTGTGTGTGTGTGTGTGTGTGTGTGTGTGTGTGTGTGTGTGTGTGTGTGTGTGTGTGTGTGTGTGTGTGTGTGTGTGTGTGTGTGTGTGTGTGTGCGTGTGCGTGTGCGTGTGCGTGCGTGGGTTAGGTGGGAACTAGATCATCCTCTGGGAGAAGATACTTGTGCACTTGTCACACACACACACACACACACACACACACACACACACACTGCTACGTCACACGGCTCCTCAGCCTGTCAGCAGTATAAATCAGACCATACAGTGTGGAGATGACTTGCCCATCCCAGCTGCAGGTCTCTACACTGCTGTGTGTGTGTGTGTGTGTGTGTGTGTGTGTGTGTGTGTGTGTGTGTGCAGTGTTTCCCATACATTAAGGAAACTATGGCGCACCGCCATAGTTTAAATTTGGCCGCCATAGTTTCGAAAATGTAAAAAAAAATATATATATATATATATTATTTTTTTTTTTTTTAAACGATTTCCGTTTTCTATTAAATTATTTGAAAAACGATTTCCATCGCATTTTCCTCATGGAGTAAATACATCCTATAGAGAAAACCATGAGTGCTTGAAAGACAGAGGGATCAAAAGCCTAGTCAAGTTGTTGTAGTTAACTCGGGTTTGGGAGTAAAAAAAAACCCTTGAGAGGCTTTGTTTTACAGTTGTATGATAATGAGTTAGGCAACAGGCCTTCATTGACACAGCAGAGGAGACATCGGGCTGCATATAGAAATTAATGTGTAACGAATGTGTATAGACATAAATGTGTAATATGTTGTTCAGCCCTTTTACCCTTTTATGGGAGGAATTTTGAAAAACTGGCCCTGTGACCAGCACCCCTCATGTAGAATGTGTACGCCTATGTGTGTTGGGGAAAAGGTATAGCCTACTCTCTTAGACCATTTTTGTCTGTGCGTTAACACTGCTCCTAAAGTCTTATCTGTGCTCCTATTTCTTTTTTTTTACGCCGCGTGAGCGCCCCCCCCCCCGCCAAACAAAAAACCCCCCGCTGCCCCCATAGTTTCCAAAAATTCTGTGGGAAACACTGGTGTGGTAGTGTTGTGTCTATGTGTAGGTGGTGTATGCTGACCTCAGCTCTTCATGCTCTCGTGTGTGTGTGTGTGTGTGTGTGTGTGTGTGTGTGTGTGTGTGTGTGTGTGTGTGTGTGTGTGTGTGTGTGTGTGTGTGTGTGTGTGTGTGTGTGTGTGTGTGTGTGTGTGTGTCTGTGTGTCTCTCTGAGTGCTGCGCTGCTGAGCAACACTCGCATGCAGTAGATTATGAAACCAAGCATGATGACTAATACACTCCTCTCATCTCTCTCTCCACTTCTCCTCTCTCTTCACTTCTCTCCTCTCTATCCCCCTCTCCTCCTCTCTCTCCTCTTCTCCTCTCTATCCCCCTCTCCTCCTCTCCTCTCTACATCCCCCTCTCCTCTTCTCCTCTATCCCCCTCTCCTCTCCTCTCCTCTCCATCTCTCTCTCCATTTCCACTCCCCTGTCCATCTCTCTCTTCATCTCTCTCTCCACTTCTCCTCTCCCTTATCCCCCTCTCTTCCTCTCGCTCTGTCCCTCCGCCCTTCTCTCCCCCTCTCCATCTCTCTCTCCATTCCTCTCCTCTATCCCTCTCTCTCTCTCTCCACTTCTCCCCTCTACATCTCTCTCCTCCTCTCCTCTCTACCCCCCCCTCTCTCTCCATTTCCTCTCC
>NW_026945632.1:720075-727575 GCF_034702125.1 Engraulis encrasicolus | reverse complement strand
ACACACACACACACACACACACACACACACACACACACACACACACACACACACACACACACGCAGCTTACAGAGAGCGGACGAGGAAGAGCCTTGACCAGAATACACGTACACACACTCACATTCCAGGTGAAGAAAACACACACACACACACACACACACACACACACACACACACACACACACACACACACACACACACACACACACACACACACACACCGAGACCGGACGAGGACCGAGACACACACCTCGTCCAGACTGCACGTACACACACTCGCATTCCAGGTGAATATCACACACACACACACACAATATATTTATTAGACACAACGTTTCGACCCGTCTGGTCTTCGTCAGGTGTAGGTGTGAGTTTCTTTTAAAGACTTTCGAACAAGGAAGGGGCGGGCGCAATGCACCGTTGAATGACACCTCCTCCAAGACAGGTCATGACACACATACGTACACACACACACACACACACACACACACACACACACACACACACACACACACACATTTTTTATAGGCTGATGATCGCGCTTGTCGGTGCACATTGGAAGAACACCATGTCATGACGTGTTCGCGTGTGTGTGTGTGTGGGGGGGGTTGTTCTTGCGTGACGGTATGTGTTGGACGAACACTATGTCTTGATTTATGACTGCATTATTTATTGTTATTTTATGGTTGCTAGGCGATGATTGTACGAGACGCTGGAAGAACACTGGGTCCCCGCGGGGCATTAAAAAGCATTAAATACAGAACTTGCGATTTAAGGTTTTAAAAGTCATTACATTTCGAGGTGTGGCATTAATTTTCAAAAGGATCGCATTAAATTTCATCCGGACACAATATAGTAGCCTAAAATATAGTTACCCACAGTTAAATTACGTAAAAACATTTTTTCCATCACTAAGACAGATGGCAACAAGCGCTCCGAGTCGGAACATGCCTGGGGTAGGAAACAAGGCTCTCGACAGTAAATGAGGATATGCCAGGATGTCCAAATCGGTAACCGCGTGGCGTGTGCATCGGTATCTTATATTTTAGTCGCATGTCAGCGGTGAAATGCTTATGGTATTATTCACATGAAGCTGCTGCTGCGTCTTGCTCTGGCCGCTCCGAAGAAGGACTTGTGGCTAAACTGAAAGTAGAACGCCTCTTGCTAGATGCCACCGTCTGTATTAGCCCAGAGCCGTTCCCTTTAACCAGGTGTTATAGCCTCTAGTCATAGTAGGCTAATGTGCACTCAACTATTTATCCATTATGAATGCTCAATTGTTGCCCATTTTAATTTTTTATAATTGAAGGTATTTGATGAAATGTCATCAAACTTTCAAACATGCACAATTTTGAAATGGTTTCAGTTTTGAAGGAATTTAAAAGAAATGGCTTTTTTGTTGTGTTTGCATCTCTTTGGTTAAATTAAGCACAACAATAAAGACTATTGGAGCTTGGGCCCTCCTGGGCAGCAGCCAGATCAACTGTAATTTTAACACAGCTGCAGGTTACTTTGATTTTAAATAATAATACATTATTCTATGGGAGGGGCAGATTCTGCACAGTCATGAAAACTCCCACATCATACAGAAACCTCTTTAACAAGTCATAGCAAATGTCTGCCACAGAAAGCGACAAGGGAGCTGGCAGTGAGAATGAAATAACAGTGAATGCATGGTCAGTTTTATTTCATATTCTTATTAAAGCATGTACGAGGCTGAGGGAGAAACATTACATGTTACAAACATGTATGATGTGTGTGTGTGTGCGCGCGTGCGTGCGTGCGTGCGTGCGTGGGTGTGTGTGTGTGTGTGTGCGTGTGTGCGGGCGATGATCGTGCGTGACGGTACGAGGTGGAAGAACACCATGTCATGATGTGTGTGTGTGTGTGTGTGTGTGTGTGTGTTTCTAGGCGATGATCGTGCGTGACGGTACGAGGTGGAAGAACACCATGTCATGATGTGTGTGTGTGTGTGTGTGTGTGTGTGTGTGTGTGTGTGTGTGTGTGTGTGTGTGTGTGTGTGTGTGTGTGTGTGTGTGTGTGTGTGTGTGTGTGTGTTTCTAGGCGATGATCGTTCGTGACGGTACGAGGTGGAAGAACACCATGTCTGCCACGGCGAAGGCCTCCCTCACAGCGCACCGGCACGTGTGTGGATCCGCAGAGGTAAAGTAGACTAATGTCATATAATATAATATAATATAATATAATATAATATAATATAATATAATATAATATAATGTAATGGGGTGTGTGTGTGGCTCTGGCTCTGGCTCTGCCTAGCTACAGTATACTAATCAGGGCTTGACGTACATACAGACAAAAGAGCAATAGACCAGGGGTTCCCAACCTTTTCCAACTTGGGGCCCACTCTAAATTGTCACAAATGTTCGGGGCCCACCTCTGACCCGATTACGAATAAAACTCACATAAATCAGCAGCAACACACACCAACATGTGCCCCGGCCCATAGGTTGAAAATCACTGCAATAGACAATTGACTTTTTTGCTCACCGACCTCCAGAGTTTTGTTGTCAGATTGTTCTTTAGTGTGTGCGTGTGCGTGTGTGTGCGCGTGTGCGTGTGTGTCTCTACATCCCAGGTGGACACCAGCAAAGCGCGCCTCATCATGGACGACTCGTTCTCATATAATATGATATTGTGTGCGTGCGTGCGTGCGTGCGTGCGTGCGTGCGTGCGTGCGTGCGTGTGTGTGTGTGTGTGTGAGTGATTGACAGGTGGACACCAGTAAATCCCGCCACATCATGGACGACTCATATAATATAATATAATATAATATAATATAATATAATATAATATAATATAATATAATGTGTGTGTGTCTCCATCTCCATCCCAGGTGGACACCAGCAAAGCGCGCCTCATCATGGACGACTCGTTCTCATATAATATGATATTGTGTGTGTGTGTGTGTGTGTGTGTGTGTGTGTGTGTGTGTGTGTGTGTGTGTGTGTGTGTGTGTGTGTGTGTGTGTGTGTGTGTGTGTGTGTGTGTGTGTGTGTGTGTGTGTGTGTGTGATTGCCAGGTGGACACCAGTAAGGCCCGCCTCATCATGGACGACTCGTTCTCGGTGAGTCGTCGCGAGGGCAGCGAGCGCATCCCGCTGGAGGAGACGCGACCCGTATCCTGCTGGAGGGAGCGCGACTACCAGATCTGTGTGGCGCCCGTACTCGTCTGCACCGAGGTCTTCCAGACCGCCGGGGGCGGGGACAACATCTCCGCAGCCGGACTCGTGCTGCAGATATGAGGACTTTGATTGGCTGGGATAGTGGGGGGAGAGTTGCCATTGGTTGACATCGTCGTTTTAGTTTCAGATATGAGGACTTTGATTGGCTGGCTGACTGGGATAGTGGGGGAGAGATGCCATTGGTTCTTCCAGACGGCCGGGGGAGGGGACAACATTTCCGCAGCCGGCTCGTGCTGCAGATATGAGGACTTTGATTGGCTGGCTGGGATATTGGGGGGGAGAGATGCCATTGGTTGACATCGTCGTACCTGCTGTGGAGCTCATTGGTTAGATTGAAGATGGAAAGACATTTTGATTGGCTGGCAGGTTTGAGCAGCAGTTGAATCATGAGGACAGCAACCTGAAAACAACTGTCTCTCTCTCCTCTCTCTCTCTCTCTGTCTGTCTGTCTCTCTCTCTCTCTCCCTGTCTGTCTCTCTCTGTCTCTCTCTCTCACTCTCACTCTCACTCTCACTCTCCCTGTCTGTGTCTCTCTCTCTCTCACACACACTTTCACCGTCTCTCTCTCTCTGTCTCTCACCATCTCTCTCACACCATCTCTCTCTCTCACCATCTCTCTCTTTTTCTCTCACCATCACTCTCTCTCTTTGTCCATCTCTCTCTCTCACACACCATCTCTCTCACCATCTCTCTCTCGCTCTCTCTCTCTCTCTCTCTCTCTCTCTCTCTCTCTCTCTCACCATCTCTCTCTCTCTCTCTCTCTCTCTCTCTCTCTCTCACCATCTCTCTCTCTCTCTCTCTCTCTCTCTCTCTCTCTCTCTCTCTCTCTCTCTCTCTCCCGCTACCTATCCCCCTCTATCCATCTATCGATCGTATTCTCTTTGGCTGTCCTATTTTCACTCCTCTACCTCTCCCTCTTTCTTCTCTCTCCTCTCTTCTCTCCCCTCTCTTCTGTCTTCTCTCGCCACTCCTCTACCTACCTCTCTCTCTCCTCTCTATTCTCTCGCCTCTCCTCTCCTTCTCTCTCTTCTCTCTCCTCTCTTCTCTCACCTCTCCTCTACCTCTCTCTCTCCTCTCTATCCTCCTCTCTACCTCTCTTTCTTCTCTCCTCTACCTCTCTCTTCTCTCTCTTCTCTATTCTCCTCCCCTAAAATATGAAGATTTTATTCTTTTTGATGGTTTGTCTGTTTCTATTTCTTTCTCTTTTTAAGTGTCTTTTATTTTTATTTCTTACAGTTTTAGTGCAATACAGATGTGTGTGTGCGTGGTTCAGTGATGCTCTGTAGTCTGGTCTGTGGTGGGGGTGGGGAGGGGGGAGGTGGGAGGGGGGTGTCTTTCTCAGGCATATCACAATTGCAGGGGTTCCCAACCTTTTCCAACGTGGGGCCCACTCGAAATTGTCACAAATGTTCAGGGCCCACCTCTGACCCAATTAAGAATAAAGCTCAAATAAATCAACAGCAACACACACCAAAATATGATTATTATTTTTGGAAAATGATTTCAAGGCCCACTTGGAATACCTTCGGGGCACACTAGTGGGCCCCGGCCCATAGGTTGGGAATCACTGCACTATTATTATTCTGCCCTACAAAGGCAAAGTGCAGTAACTACAGATTGTGTCCAAATCGAGTTTAGACTGCACATGGTCTTCTCAACGCCTCTGTCATCTTGTGACAAAGCCTTACGTTCCAAATGTGTCCTGTTTTAGAGAGATTTATTTCTGTCATATTTATATTTATATATAGTAGCTCCAAAATCCAACCTCACGTCAATACTTTGAAAGCCAGTTGTCCAGAGTTTCAATCTTGGCATAGTTACTACACTTTGCCTTCGTAGGGGCATGGGGGGGGGGGGGGTATTTTCAGTACCAGGGCCAGTACTACTTGTATGGGTCAAAGCCACTGACTGAGGACACAACACAGTGCAGTGCTACTGGGGGCCACTAGGGGGCAGTACAGTGCTACTGGGGGCCACTAGGGGGCAGTACAGTGCTACTGGGGGCCACTAGGGGGCAGTACAGTGCTACTGGGGGCCACTAGGGGATCTCAGGGGCCCACACTACCCACAATGCTTAGGGAGGGATGGGGAGGGATGGGGATTTGGGATGGGATGGGGATGAGGCAGGGATGGGGATGGAAATGGGATGGGAATAGGATTGGGGTCGGGGTTTGGTGGGGGTGGGGATGGGATTTGGGAATATGGTTGGGGATGGGATTTGGGAATATGGTTGGGGTTGGGAATGGGGTTGGGGATGGGATTTGGGATGGGAATGGGAATAGGTTTAGGGTCGGGGTTAGGTGGGGATGGAATGGGGTTGAATTTTGGCAAAAGTTCCCATTATGATGTCATAAGGACTTTTTAACACAGAGTTCTCTGGGAGCTGTAGGATGTTGAAGTACTTATTCCAGAAGAGCTGGGGAACTCCTGTCTCCTGAAACGGTCAAAGGTGACCTTAGCGGTTCTGGGGTGCATTTCTCAAAACCAAAGTTGCTTACTACATTAGCTACTGTTGTTTTCTATTCATTTTCCCATTGGCAACTACCAAAGTTGCTAACAGGCTAACAACTTCTCTTTTGAGAAATGCACCCCTGGTGTGGCCGTGTATGGGCATTTCTCACACTGAAGTGTTCTAGATAGCTTTGCTAGGATGAGAAACGGCCATTTTGGGGGGTTGTATTTCACCAAAGACTATCCAATAACTAGTTCTAAGTGTATTTAATATTTGGATACACTTTGGAAAAATGGTGTTTATTATTTGTCCTAGCGAGGCTAGTTAGTCCACTTCATGTTGAGAGATACCCTTTGTGTATGAGTGGTATACTGCCCAGGAGGTGGGAGGTGTCATCAGAGTAATGCTGTTGTTCGCCAGCTGTCTTAAAAACTCACACCCTTCTCCTCAAATGCTGCCGAGACCACTCCTTCTGAATGACATCACCCTTCCGTCTGGCATGAGGGTTCTGGGAAATGGAACCCTCTTGTGTTCTAGTCAAAGGTTCTAGAGTGCACAGTCTTGGGTGCTGCTAGGCAACAAAAGGCCTGTTTGCTTTTGCACACCACACCACCACCACCATCATCATCATCATCATGTCTTCATTCTAGAACATTCCGTGGGGCCCAGTATTCCGTGGCTTGTGTTCCAAAAATCCCCCTCCTCACCTCACCTCACCTCACTGTAGCATCACACACTGTTTGTTGACTGACTGAGTGTCTCTTAAAGGGGTGAAATAGGGAAAGATGAGCTGTGTGACCATCACACAGAATGATTTAAAGGGAAACCAAGACGGCTAGCCACGTCTTTGGGTACTTCTCAACGTGAAGTGTTCTATTAGCCTGGTAAACCAGCGCCACCCGCTCTATGCCGAAAATTTTCAGCTGGCGAGTGGGTCTGGCCTCGGATCTGAGAACGTTTTGAACGCTGTGCCCTGAGTCTGGCAAAACCAATCACAACGCAGCGATTCGTTTTGAATCAAAGCGGGCAAGGTTTTTAGGGAGTGACGACGAAGCTCGAAACACCGTTGGGACAGCACATCAACGGCAAAGATCGCCTATTGGTCAGAGTGCCGGCACGGTTTAAAAAAAACAACAGGTTGTTCTCATCAACAATCTTCGGAGGTATCGTTCATCGGGGCCAGACTAAATGACTCCGGTCTCACATTTAGGCTGCTTTATCAGGCTAGTGTTCTATCCTTGCTAGGACAAATAACACCCATTTTTTCCAAGGTGTATCCAGTTATTAATAATTACACTCAGAGCATGTTATTGGATACTCTGGTGTAAAATACGAGAAAACTGTGCGTTACTCGTCCTGGCAAGGCTTGAAACTAGGGATGGGATATCGGTATCGGTATCGGGTTCAGATATCAACATAATTCAGAGATCGGATCGGATCGGATCAGATTTTTCCCAAAGTATCGGAATTTTCCTGATACTGACATTGAGCCAGGTGTAATGTTAATTTCACTTGCATATTAGTTTTCAGGATGAGATTGTTACTTTTTTACTTGTTACTTTTTACTTATTAATTGGTTTCCTGTTCTTCTGACTTCCTTTTCTGACCAAATAGTCTACTTGGGCCTACCTCAAGTTGAAACCCATGCATATATGTGGTTTTGGTATAGGATCGGAGTAGTATCGGTATCGGCAGATATCCAAATTTAGATATCGGGATCGGATCGGAAGCGAAAACACTATCGTTATCGGTGCATCCCTACTTAGACACTTCACATTGAGAAATAGCCGGTCTCCAATGCTTTAAAAAATAAGATTATGTGAGGAAGAAATGTCAATAATT
>NW_026945632.1:696790-719975 GCF_034702125.1 Engraulis encrasicolus | reverse complement strand
CGCTACCTCCTAAGACAAGGGTGGACGCTAGCTAGCGATGCCAGATATTATATGTGATGTTTAATGCTATTTATTCATAGGCACCTGAGGATGTATGACACGCAATGGAGCCTTGTCATGTAATGTCATATGTGGGCGCTAGTGCAGTCAATGCTGTATTGCAAGGGTTCCCAACCTTTTTCAACTTGGGGCCCACTCGAAATTGTCAAAAATGTTCAGGGCCCACCTCTGACCCAATTAAGAATAAAACTCAAATAAATCAACAACACAACACACATCAAAATATGATTATTATTTTTGGAAAATGATTTCAAGGCCCACTTGGAGTACCTTCAGGGCCCACCAGTGGGCCCCGGCCCATAGGTTGGGAATCACGTATGGCTTCTTTCCATTATCTGACCTTCCGTCCTCCCTTGTGCTGGAGGCCTTGTGATGACGTCACAAGATGTCATAGTCGTAGTCGACAGAATTTTGACTGAATATCTCGCAAAAGCGCAATTAAAAGGCCATTTTCTCATTTGCAATGAGGATGATGAACGGGGGAAAGTCCCCCAAAAGGTATTGTGGCTTAGCCTAGGCGAAAAGCCGACTGTTGACTCGTTGGTCAATTAGTCTGGCAAAAGCCGTGAGGAATCCGTCTCCGTGGACGGTGGGAGATGTTCTGATCTTACTGTATCATTTAAATTAATGGGAGTTCCAAACTCAAATTAAAACCCATATTGTGCTTTCTTTTGTGCATCTGTTACGTTAAAGCGTCGCAAAAGCATACAAATAACAGAGCTCGCGGGTGAGTTCTGCGTCACCACTCTCAACTGTTTGCTGATTGGCTAAACACTGAGAGAACCGAGCTCGAGGCTTTTGCCAGACGATGTGCTGAGCCAAAATCTTTGGGTGGAGTACATGGATGGCGTCGCCAGGCTAATTGCGGCTATGCTGACGGCATAAACACTTACCTGGCTTCTCCAAAGCACAAGGCCTCAAGAACAGGTGGAGGACGCAAGTTAGAATAATGGAAACAACACTGTATGCCACATCATGTGTGCAGCTGCATCTGTTGGGGATTTCGTATATATGAAGTTTAAGAGAGAGATCATGGATATCTAGAAGTCATAATATGATATTTTATGCAATAGTTAGATCCGGTCAGTATATTTTGCGATATCTGATTGGATGAGACCAGGGCAGGAATTTCATGATGGCCATGAACCTCGTGCCCACCCACTTTGGCCTTGTGCCCTTGAAAAAATATTCTGCCATAAGGCCACAGTGGCCTTGATGCCCTCTCTGATGCCCTGTCAAATGGCCTTGCCCCTAAAATGGCGAAATTCCAGGCCTGGATGAGACGCATTCTACTGGCGTTCTACGTCCTACTAAGAGGGAGGATACAAAGGCTGACATCATCCCCGGAGACTCATCACACCTAATAATCACTCCGCCCCGCCGTGGCTAGAATGTAACCAGGGCCGCACATTTTAATTGTGGCAGTCGAGGTGAGGAGTACCCTAGTTCTCACCGACGGGGCGTGTGTGTACACAAACTACCGTCTGGTAGCACTGCCGTTAATATGCTCTTCTCGAGTCAGAAAATAATATATATATATAATAATTAATGGCAGCGCTACCAGACGGTAGTGTGTGTAGCTCCACTCCACCAGTCCTCCACTCCACCGCTCCAGAGCTACACACACACACTGTAGGTTTGAACCAGGCTAGGTGAGGGGTGGAGTGGAGTGGAGTGTACTTGTAGGGTGCATCCCAATATGTGACCTTGCCTCCTCCACTTGCGCTTGTCTCCTCGTCCCGCCTCCTGGCCCCTCCTTCGTGGAGAAAACGATAAAGTTTCTCAGCCGTCAGCCTCGCCACAACAACTTTTGAGGGACTATTTTTCATTCACTATCCCAATTGTAAATGAGGAAAAGACTTTACAATTCAGCTTTTGCAAGATATTGAAATATAATGCTGTTGTCAGTGATGTCATCATGACGAGAAGCGAGTGGAGGAGGCAAGGTCCCATATTGAAATGCACTCGTAGTCTTCATGCTGTCTTGAGGAGTGGAGTGTAACAGTGTTGCCAGATTGGGCGGTTTCCCGCACAGTTGGGTTGCTTAGGAGGGCTGCCTGCAGGCATTTTGGCATTTGGGGCCTTACGTCCATTAAAATTAATAGAAGTAGGTCAAATTTGGCGACATGTAGTGCTTCCAGGCGGGTTTTGAGCATCTTTTGGGCAGTCAGCAGTCACATCTGGCAACCCTGGAGTGTAGTGCAGTGGGGTGTCTTCTCTCGCGTATTTTAGTGCCTCAGGGATGACAAGAGGAGGTGTGTGTGTGCGTGTTTGTGTGTGTGTGTGCGCGCGCGCGTGTGTGTGTGATCACAAGACGACTTGCAGCTTGAGCCACAAGAACTCCTTAGCTCTAAAACGCACTGGGACCCAACGTACACACACACACACACACACACACACACACAGGGGACTAACGCGATAGTGCTAAAGCCCACTGATACACGTACACACACACACACACACACACACACACACAGGGGACTCACGCGATAGTGCTAAAACCCACTGGTACACACACACACACACACACACACACACAAGGGACTCACGCGATAGTGCTAAAACCCACTGGTACACACACACACACACACACAGCGACACACACAGAGTAATTTCATAGTGCTAAAACCCACTGGACTGCTTACATCGCAACAGCTGCTCCAGACGTGTGTGTGTGAGTCTGTGTGTGTGTGTGTGTGTGTGTCATGCTACCAGCATAAGTGTTGAGTAGGTGGCAGGGGTATCATGTTTGACTGATGTCTTGCTATTCATAGGAGTGTGTGTGTGTGCGCATGTATGTGTGTGTGTGTATGCTAACAGAACTGATGGTCAAGACATGGGGACACGTCAGCTTCTCAAGTAGAACATTGAGAACATGCAGGATTCCGGAGTAGAACATTGAGAACATGCAGGGTTCCGGAGTAGAACATTGAGAACATGCAGGGTTCTCAAGTAGTCCCGACCAGGTGACGTGGCTGTGGCAGACAGGTGTGTGTTTGTGCGTGCGTACGTGTGTGTGTGTGTCGTGCGTACGTGTGTGTGTGTGTTCATGTGTGTGTGTGTGTGTTGCCCCTGTGACTCAGAGAGAAAGCTGTTGATCCCAAAGCCTCATAAGGAAAGTGTGTGTGTGTGCGCTCGCGCATGTCTGTGTGTGTGTGTCTGTGTGTGCGCTCGCGCTTGTGTGTGTGTGTGCTTGTGTGTGTGTGTGTGTTCTAGAGCTAGCTGCACATGGACTGATCAGAAGGCAATAAAGATGTCAACATTCCATCCCCTGACTCCTGTCCTGATTGCTACAGTGGCCTCGGTTACATTAGTCTTGTTTTCATGAGAGTGTACATTAGTCTCGTTTTCATGGGAGTTTCCATTAGTTTTATTTTCATGGTAGTTCACATTTGTCTTATTTTCATGGGAGTTTATTTGTCTTATTTTCATGGTCGTTTATTAGTCTTATTTTCATGGTAGATTTCATTAGTCTTATTTTCATGTAGTTTACATTTGTCAGACTTCTCTTCAGGTTATTTTGAAACACCTGGCGAGCAGAGGTGTCAAAAGTTAACCCTAGGGTGGAGATTCCTCTCAACCTCCAAGCAAAGTGTATTGGACAGTCCAGTCCACACACACACAGTCTTTCATTGTGATAAGCAGGGGAAAAAAACATAATTGTTATTGTTAATATTTTTTCTGGTTTTAACCAGATTGGTAACTTTACAAAGCCTTCAAAAAACAAACCCTGCTTTCTGAATGAACACACCAATAGTTCAAAGAAACTCCCGCACACTGACCATTTCGCTGTTCTTTCTTTAATAAACGACGTTTCGGTACTAGACCTTCATCAGGCAATCTCTTTCATTCATCTCAACACAGGCTTTTTCAAAACTTGGTTGACAGATAGCGGACCAATCAGGTCCGACGTTAGAATCACGTCACTCATTCACAGAAAGACGCAACCACAGTGGTGGGTGCTTTGAATAGGCTAGTATAGTGTAGGCCTACATGAACACTGTTAGAGCATTGCACAGAAGATGATAGAACAAAAAACAAAAATAATACACACCGCCTCAAACTCACAAACTGCAATGCACACTACACTATTTATTGATGTTATTTCTCAGTATTCTCATATATTCAAGACAGGCACCACATCTTGCATGGAGTGTTTTTTTTAAATTGCGCAGTGGGTTTTTTAATGTGCAATAAAGAACCCCTGCGGCCGCAGTCCTAAAAAAAATTGTGCTGAACATTTGGGCCAGCACCCTCAGAATCAAAGAGTGAAGTTTGCTGAAAACGGACTTTTCAGTATTATTCTATGTATTTAACCCATTGACGCCTATGGCGCCTGCAAAAAAGGGTGCTGAATGCCTGAGCCCTTTTAAAGAAATGCTGCCTTCAGTCTATAAAGACCTAAATATCTTGGCTTTTAGTTGCATTTAAACGCTAAGACCGTCACCTTTCATTCATCTCAAACAAACAGAGATTTTTTATAAAGTTGTCTCAAATCTCATGAGCCTGAATGTTGCGTAATGCAGCTCCAGGCGACAGGGCCAATGTTGCGGGTTAAGTATAGATGTTCTAATCTCAGTTCTCATTATTATTCTATGTATTTTATTATAGATGTTATAATCTGAGTACTCTGTATTATTCTTGCCTCTTCACACTCATGAGATGGTGGGTGCCTCCCGCTACTCCACAGTGGAGGGGTCCACTCTACTCTATTCTGCTACACGCCCCCATGGCGCCCTCTGCTGGACAGAAGATGGCAAAGACTGTTAAAAAAGATGAGTGAACGCCGAATTGGGAAATTTCACCTCCCATTGAGTGCGTTGCAATATGAGACCTTGCCTCCTCCACTTGCTTGTCTCCTCGTACCAGGAAGTAACATGTCATGATGACATCACTGACAACAGCATTATATTTCAATTTCTTGCAAAAGCTCAATTGTAGAGTCTTTTTCTCACTTGCAATTGGGATGGTGAATGAAAAACAGTCCCTCAAAAGTTGTTGTGGCTAGGCTGACAGCTGGGAAACTTCATCGTTTTCTCCTCAGAGGAGGGGACAGGAGGCGGGACGAGGAGACAAGCACAAGTGGAGGAGCCAGTTACTCCATTGTACCTAATGAGGTTGATAGAATATGTTGTTACTGAAAAACACACAAAAAAACACCAATAACTTGATCCAACCGGTTAGCTGATCGTAAGACAAGTTTTTTTGTCCAATAATATTGCTAGATTTTACATCAATAGTTTGTCCGCTATATTATAATATTGCTAGAAATCCCATCTGTTAGCTGTTAGCTGTTAACCTGTGGATTTCCCGTTTTTAAAGTTCCTTTTTTTCTTCCGCGACCCCCCAGTTTGGGAACCACTACTTTTACTTCATGTTTGTTTGCTTAAAGGGACACTGTGAGATTTTTTATCCATGGTCCGCCATTTTGAATATCCAAAAATAGCCATTTTTAGCTGCAAAAACGACTACTTGGCCCATACTAGAAAATATTTGTTTATTACTTAGTAAGCTTTCATGTAAAGATCAAATCTGGTGATAGCCAACCCAGTTTCAATGAGCAGCATAATTGCAGTACCTTTTTTTTGACCATTTCTTGCACAGTGTCCCTTTAATCAGTCCCCCCAGGAAATCGCGATGTTGCGATCGCGTCGTTTTTCGCAACTTCAATGAATTCCCGCGAATTCTGCGCGAGAGCGCAACTTTAACCAATCACCGCGATTTCCCGCAACTTTGAACACTTTGAACCAATCCATGTTGCGCTGACTTCACTGACGTCGACAAACTTCCTTTCAAAAAGGATAATAGAGCTCGAAAGTGATGTCACTTCCCCCAATTTCATGGGACCTCAATTGCGTCTTTAGCCGAAAATCGTAGCATGTAATCCAATGGCGGTATTAAAATGGCATTTCGATCCCCTTCGAGTTGTGCCACGAGCTCCATATATGTTGTTTCTGATATTTTTGCTTAATTTTTCGTATGAACCCCTAAACTTTTTAGAAAGCTGTGTTTCTTCACATTTTTCATGCCGACGGCTTCGGAACAAAACATTGATACTTCTGCTTGAATAATCTTTATCTATCCTCTTAAACAGCATATTTGGAGCCCAGCGCATATCATGACTGAGATCAGAAGATATTTACTCGCTACCATGTTGTTAGATGGTCAACTGAGGTCCCGTGAAACGCGGAACTAAGGGGCGGGACTTTCGAGCTCTATACAATAAAAAATACAATAAAAAAGTAATCTAGCAATCAGTCCCAGCACTTGTAGGTGAGGGGGGAAAAAACTAATAAATACGAATGTAGGAAACGCCATGTTCTCATTGCGCGTCTGCTCGCATGGTCACAGGAGGGAAAATGTAGGCCTATGACTTCTAGTCTGGCATAACCAATAGGCCTACATTTTTAAAATGTGGTAGGCCTACATAAATATATAGCCTAATTAACACTTGACAGTCATCTAGGCTACATTAGGCTACGCCAAGTATAGGGCTCCTACAACAAGATGTGTTTTCTTTTTTCTAAAGCGGTCCACCTGCTGGACCACTTTGGTGTTTGACTTGTGCGCATACAGAAGGCAACATTTTCCCTCCGAATTGAGATGCGCAAATGCCTTGTCCACAACAAAGCAGTAATTTCCATCCTTCATTGTGAATGCTGCGTGCGTGCCTGGCCGATATAGTAATCTCTTTCGCGCAAATTGGGCTATGGCTGGAATCACGTTATCACAGGGTTCACGTTAGCCGGCTGTGGCCGGACATTGGCCGTTTGCATGCATGAATGACCGGCAAAATAAAATGTGGCCGGACAAAATGTCCGACAAAAATGACTGCAATCAGTCAGTAAATAATATTAGCTCATTTTAAATAGGCCTACTTAACGTTACAAAAGACCAGTAGGCCTAATATGAAACTGAACAAAACTGAAAATATTTGTGAATAGCCTATGTAAATGAACTTGTCATAAGCAGCACGCAATATTGCTTGCGCTCTCGTCCCCACCGTCGTTGTCCCCAATCACGTTATGCTTATAATCACTTGACTCACGCTGGCTGCTGTGCTGTCGAGGAACGATTCTGTTTTGTTGTGGGCTATTTTTTACCAATATAGGCCTATCAGTGAACACAACAAAGGGCATTGCATTTGCAAAACCGTTTCATGCCCTTTGAGAAGTCAAGCCTAACAGTTTGGGACTCAATGGCATGCGCAGCATTGAATCACTTTCACTTTTACCTCTGCTGAAAAATGGTGGTGGATCTCCAAGTAGGCTACAGCCTACAGAGGGTCAAGTTAAACATTCCAGAGAACGATGGACTCGCCAGAAGTCCCAGTGAAAGTGCATGCAGGGCTTTATAACTGTTTTCATCACCGGCCAAAACGTGTAGCCCATATGAGCATCGTTGACAGCTGAGACCTCCGTTCTGCAGGCGACGTGGTGTTTTATAGGCCTAGATAACAATGTCGTCGTCTTTTATATTCACAAGAGCACCAAAATTAATATAATTTCTGAGCATTATTCAGCAAGCACCCTTCACAAAAGGAAATATGTGAACTCCATCCTCGTTACATTGAATGATGATCATCAGCCGGACGGCGCGGGAGAACCAAAAAAAAAACCTAGGCTATGCCTTCTTTCGAAAGCGACCCCTCTCTCTGCTTTTATTTGTGTTGCTTTTGACAAGCTTGAAAATTAAACGCCGACACAGGCAGGCTATGTGTAGCAGACGACTCACATTAACCAGGATTTCAGTCAGTTCCTGTCGCGCAGCCTCTTCAACTGGGTGGACATGCCCAATTCCGCCCGCCTAGTTAATTATGTATCCACTTTTTAAAGTCAGGAATGGATATCGACATGATACGAAGTTTGTATGCTTACAATTTGAAACGGTGATGACATTTAAAACAGAGTCAAACGGCCATAAACAGCATTGTAATGAAGGGTGTCGTGGCAGCATGAAAGAGATGGAACTTTTCACGACGACATTCTGGCTAAAAACTCGCCCAGGCAGCTTCCCTGCTTTGCCTAAGAACCAAAATTATAATATAAAAATGGAAATAATATAAAAACACCAGAGGACTGGAATGTGGCAGTGTCCTTTACTTTCAAGCGTGGGGAAGCACATTAAAAATCGCAACAAAAATCGCACCTTTCACTTCATGCCGCAACAAAATCGCAACAACACAGTAAGAAGCTCCGCAACTTTTATCGCGATTTTCTGGAAATCCTCCTGCACCATCTGGCAATTCTGACCGCGATTTCTTGAGAAAATGCCCGCGATTTCCTGGTGGGACTGTTTAATGTTCAATACTTCAAAAGAAAGAAGTCTACCGCACACTTTCTTGACTTAATGCTCGCTTATTTAGAGCGAACAACGCGTTTCAACTCAGTGCGTCATCGGGCTCGCTCAGGTATATTGCTTAATGTTCACTACTTCATCTTGAATCTCTGCCATTGAGCCATCTCAAGAAAATACAGCAGATTATTTAATTATTGGAAAGAACATGTCAACACAAACACTTTGGAAAATAAAATCATTTTATTTTTTCAACATAACACTTAGCTGTGTGACAGTGACACTCGTTGAAAAAATAACAGCATGCAAAAAAATATAAATTTCTTATTAATTATTTTTTAAGTGCTCGTGCATTATATATATATGGTGCGTAGTCTTCACTGCAGAGGATTACATCACATTACACTTAGCTGACGCTTTCATCCAAAGCAACATACAGATATGACAGGGTATTGGTTACAGTCCCTGGAGCAGCAGTGTGGGGTTAGGTGCCTCGATACAGGGTATTGGTTACAGTCCCTGGAGCAGTGTAGGGTTAGGTGCGTTGCTCAAGGGCACTTCAGCCATGGATGGAGGTGTAGGGGTCAAGTGGGATTCGAGCTAACAACCCTCATGTTGAAGACCGCAGCTGCCTGTGCTGCCTTAGTGTTCCATCACAGGGGCGGCTCTAGACATGGGCCAGGGTGGGCCAGGGCCCCAGGGCCCCCGTAGATCTCCTCCTGGCCCTATGACTGCGATAAAACGGAGGCATTGTCTGTGAGTGTGTGTGTGTGTGTTTCTATATGCTATATGGAGGCGTGATCGGTGTCTGTGTGCGTGTGTGCGTGTGTGTTTCTCGCCGCGCTATACAGAGGCGTGATCGGTGTCTGTGTGCGTGTGTGTGTGTGTTTCTCGCCGCGCTATACAGAGACTGTGTGTGCGTGCGTGCGTGCGTGCGTGCGTGCGTACGTGCGTGTGTGTGTGTGTGTGTGTGTGTGTGTGTGTGTGTGTGTGTCTCTCTCTCCGCCCTATACGGAGGCATTGTCGGTGGTGCATCCGCACTTCTCCACGATCATGTTGGGGAACTCGGCCACCTCGATCTCGGCGTGATCGCCCCTCTTCACCAGGTACATGATGGGCAGCGGAGCGCTCTCAACGGCCGCGCACGTGCGCTGCAGCTGTTGATGTCCGTATCCTCCTCCGTAGCTGCGGCCGGGGGCGGGGCCGGACGCGGGCTGCTTGCATCCTCCGGCACAACGGAAGGCCTGGTACCCCACGGGCTCGATGATCCAGTACTGGGTCCAGCTTAGCTCCCGGAAGTTGATGAAGTGTTCCTCCCGGCAGCAGCGGGACCGGCCACCACCGCTCGAGGAGCTCGACTTGGCCGAGTTACAGTCACCACTGGACCTGCACACACAGCAGACACAAACGGACATTTTGTTAGTTAGGAACAGTGTTTCTCAAACTTTTTTTTAGGCGAGGCACCCTTTCAAATCATGAAAAATGTCAAGGCACCCCAAACCAACAAGCCGTAACATGGCATTGCATCCGATACCAAAAGTAACACATCTTGAGACGTCACATGACCTACATTGGAAGTTGCAGCTGACTGGGGCGACCTATATTCACTTTATTGTGCGCAAATGGCAGATGAAAGATTCCAGTGACTAGCATTAACTTATACAATTTAGACAAATATGTATTATATTACATAATTGTATTTATCAGCCACGTTTCCGCGGCACCCCTGAGGGTGGCCCGCAGCACCCCAGGGTGCCCCGGCACCCCTGTTGTGTGTGTGCGTGCGTGCGTGCGTGTGTGTGTGTGTGTGTGTGTGTGTGTGCGTGTGCATGGCTGGATTGGCCATAAGGCATACAGGGCATTTTCCCGGTGGACTGGTGATGATTTTGGCCTGCTCTCCCTCCATGTAGTGGAATCAGAGTGCTCATGCCGTTACAGCAGTCCTCTGTCTCCGAGTCAGGTTTAAATATTCACAAATTTGTTTCCACTATATAGTCTGTTTGGAAGGTACAACTGCAAAGATTAATAAGGCAAAGGAAACCACTGTTAACACTTGGATGGGCATAGCTGCTGCCCTTAAAGACCTTCTGTGAAGACTTTGAGTTTGCTGCCAGCACGAGTGTTATGTATTTTTATTTTATTTTATTTTGTACTCTTATCCATAAGGTACCTCTTTGATACCTCTCTGATGTATAATTTTTTTTTAAATATGTTAAAAAGACAATCACAAAAAAAGCATCAATTTGGCTCAAATTGTGGTCCAAATAGCTCGTAATAAATGACTACAAATGACTAAATGACTACAAATTATCCCTGTGTGTGTGTGCCGGTGTGTGTGTGTTTTCCAAGTGCTTACCCAAATTCGTCGAGGTCCAGGGTAAAGAGCACCAGGTCTGGTTTCTTGACCCCGGAGCTCGAGACGCCATCGCCATCTCCATCTCCATCTCCGTCTCCGGTAGCGAAGCGCACGCTCTTGGCCAGCTCGGCCGCGTGGCTGCCGGGCCGCTCGCCCTCGATCCACACCTGCAGGTGCAGCGGCGTCTGGCGCCCCGATCTAGACTTGGCCCAGTACTGCACTGCCTGCGTCACGTCGAAGCTCGTCCACCCAGACTCGTAAATGGGAACCAGCCTGTTCATTCAATGACGACAAAAAGCCAACAGTGAATACCTGGCGCCCATTCCCATCTCATGGCATAGGTGAACACTAACAGTGAATACAGTGGTGTAGTCTACGTAGAACGCAGGTATACGGAGTATACCCCCTTCAAAAATTCAGGGATTTCAGTATACTCACTTAAAATTGATTGATCCATTATTTTGAATAGCACAAATGTATACAGTATACCCACTTCAAAAGATGCTCCAATATACAGTATACCCACCACAAAAAGTAGACTACACACCACTGAGTGGATACCATTGAATAGCCATGAAACTACAGAAATATCCCACATGAAATCGGGAAATGAATGTACCTGGAATCTACAAGTGACGTCGTGTTCTTGCCGCCCTTGAGCGCGTGCACCCAGTAGATGCTCACGCGGGCATTCTTGACCGGCCGCGCGCTCCTCTTCTGCACCTGCAGTGGCGCGTGGCGCGCGGGCGTTCTGAAGAGCTTGAGTTCCGCCATGGTCACCTCGCTGTTTCCGGGTATTCTGCTGGACATGTCGAAGGTCAGGTGCTGCCGCGTGGTGTCCGAATACACAACATCTCCAGAGATATCTGCGGAACACGTACAGCAATGAAGCAATGAAAGGCTATAAACCAGGTGTCACCAACGTTGTGCCCGCGGGCGCCAGGTAGCCCTCCAGGAGCTTCTGAGGTGCCCACCAAGGATGTTATTAAACAGTGACGACAACCAGATTTTAGTCACAGTTAATGCTTTTCTTAATTTAATTAATTTAAATATGAGATTATTTATTCTTTATAACCTATAAGCAAATTGTCATTTAATAATAGTGTGATTTGAGAATGATTCCAAGACATCAGTAGAGGATTTTGAACAAAAGTAGCCCTCGGGTAGCCCTCAGTAGCCCGCGGGTAACCCTTGGTAGCCCTCAGACCCAGAAAGGTTGGGGGTGTCGTGCCGAAAAGCGAGTGCCTGCCAGAATCTGAGTGCCCTCATTGAAACCAATGACCAATTTTTCAGATATTTTTTACCCATTTTTGCAGATAAATCTGACACAATTTAAGATGGAAAGCCTATCAATAAAGCATCTGCATTCCTTCTGGAAGTATTACAAAGAACTGGTTACAATTTCGGTATTATTTCCATAAAAGAATCGAAGAATTGTCATAACAAATGTTACAGTTTCATTCAAATAGCTCATATTAAGTGGAGGACGAGTAATGTTTCATAAGCATATTTTTAGTTCATAAATTATGTAATTCATTCTGCTAAAATGTGTATAATTGTCTCTCAAAAAAATTCATTGGTTTCAATGAGGGCACTCAGATTCTGGCAGGCACTCGCTTTTCGGCACGACAGGGACCCTTATAGTATAAACTAAGCTCTCAACACATGTTATTACAAAGGAACATAGTGTTATTTTTCCTCTGTGTTGCGTTGCGTTGCGTTATCAACCCACGAATATAATAATGAGCCAAAAAAAAAAAACAACCTGCACGGTCTGGTGCAATATTTCATTGCATGGCACATTTTTGTGCAATTTCTCAAAAGATTAAAATGCATATAATAAAAACACATGGCGAAATGTCGTGTAATTTCAAACAAAACAAAAAAACAAAGCACAACTGAAAGATAGGGCCTACTTTGTGCCTATTTCTTTCAAATGCATATAGCCTAATAAAATGAAATCACATGGAGAGATGCCGTGTAAATAAAACACACAAGTGAAAGATGGCATTGCAAGTGTGTCTGTGTCAATGTGTTCTTTTTCTCGCTGCTTTTAGTTGATCAACTTTTTAACTTTTATTGTCTGAGCACTTTGAGCTGCAGTCTTTGTAGGCTTTGTAGGTTAACAAATAAAATAGTTAAAATAATGTGTAGCTGTAAAAATGACTGTACTTGGACCATACTAGAAAATATTTGTTTATTACTTAGTAAACTTTCATGTTAAGATCAAATTTGGTAATAGGCAGCCCAATTTCAATGAGCAGCATAGTTGCAGTACCTTTTTTGACCATTTCCTGCACAGATTCCCTTTAAATTATTATTTGCAACATACCTGCACTGCCGTGGATGCCTCGCAGGATTCCCGCCAGACTGGGCACGGCGCGTCGGCGTCTGCGCGTGTTGTGCAGTTTTAGCATGGAGAGGTACTTATTCCGGATGTGCGCGGAGACCACCACGCTCTCCAGATCCCGCTTCTCGAGCCTCGGCAGCTCTGAGAGCCCCAGTTTCTCAAGCATCGCGTCCCTCATCATGTCCTCGTCAGTAAATCCCAAAACAGTTGAGGAGCAGAGAGAGGTGAGGAGAGGAAGAAGAAGCCACACCATCATCATCATCACCACCGACGCGGCCATCCTTTCCAGAATCTGTAGAATGCAACCTTCAACGGCAATGACGAATAAACTCTTCAATCTGGAAACTTGAATATTGAATCTTTTCCACACAGTGGCGTTGCCTTCAATAACAATGACACTAAAACTCTTGAATGTTGGATATTTCCAGTGTCTGTTGAGCGCAACCGCTGTCTGTGTCCCACAGATGATGTGAGTTAGGAGTGTCGATGAGGGTGCTGTCCTCCGAGCCTTTTATACCCACCCACCCGGGCCTGCCAGCCAACCCGACAAACACTTAACAAGTCCTCTAAGGGAGGGGCTCTGTGTGTGTGTGTGTGTGTGTGTGTGGGGGGGGGGGGTCTATAGGGAATGTCAGACGGCAAGATACTGTATCAGATGATGATGATCCATTTGCGGGCCATTGGCTGGTCGTTAACCTTGTAAGCAGCAGTCTTGTTAGCCCCTAATCGAAACGTCTGAATTGTCATCAGACCGTCTTATGATTTAAAGTAACTAAACTAATGGCCGATCGAGGTGTGTCTGGAGGACGGACGCTGATGTGTTGTTTTTATTTCAAAGTAAGTAGACATACAGGCTTACTTATATAGGCCTACTTCAAAATTAACAGTAGCCCATGTGTGCTTACTGCAATCCACAAAGTGGCACGGCGAAGACGCATTTCAAGCAGAACACCCCCCTCCCCCCCTTCTGCGCAAGTAAACACACCATCCACCACAGCCCGAAAAGCACTAAATAATGCTGTGTCTCGGATGGTGCACTTCTGCACCCCGGACACTATGTTTCAGTGCGTAATTAATACGCCATACCAAAGTCTGTTCCCATACGCACTAAATCACGAACACTAAAGTGCCCAAGTGCACCTTGAGATTCGGAATAATGGTTTCCCCCCACATTTATAAGTGCAACAGCATAGTGTCCGGAAGGCTTGCACGCCAGATACCGGTACTACAGTCCATTCTCTTTATAATAGAGCTGACGGTTGACTGGAATATTTAGGAGCAAAGACATTTCATGACTGGGTGGGTTTGTATCACAGGTGGAAGCATCCTTTGACAAATTCACACTGGAATTCACTGAGGCTCATTCATTGACGACGTTTGTTAAATATATGTAAGTTTTATACAAATTTGGCCAGGCCAGGTGACATTAGAACACCTGCTTCTGGTCATTTGGATGGATGGGTGAGCGAATAGACAACTTTTTTTTGGCAAGTGGTCTTTGTATTTTGTCCTATGTCCTCAAGTATGCATATGTGTTCTAAGGTTGAAAGATTCCTTTCAAGTCCTCCTACTTGTCCAGCACTTTGGACAGCTACCTCTGTTGTGTTTTAAGTGCTTTATAAATAAAATTGACTTGACTTGACTTGACTAACTTTGGTAATAAAGTGTACACTGCGCACAGACAGACTTCTTTGTGAATTCCGTCCAGACGATCTGCGGCTGTTCTACTCTGGTGGTCCATTCAACAAGGGTTGGACATGGATAAGGTCTGAAGTGTAGTGTGTGTATTCTTAAATAAGCTTTCAGTGGAGAAATTACGAGGCGCGTTTGGCCTAATCAGACTGCCGCGTAAAGGGCCTCTCCTCTCCTGTCCTCTCCTCTCCTCTCCTCGGCACGGCGATGTGGATTGTGGATGTCCGGGGCTATCGGGAACTATTCTGAGATACACCTTGCCTTTTTAGTCGCTGTAGCGCGGAGGACACGTGTGTGTGTGTGTGTGTGTGTGTGTGTGTGTGTGTGTGTGTGTGTGTGTGTGTGTGTGTGTGTGCGTGCGTGCGTGCGTGCGTGCGTGCGTGTGTGTGTGTGTGTCGAGGCTCCTTTGTGTATTGGCCCAGGCAGCCGCGCGCCCTTGAGATGTCAGGAAGGCCCGGTGTGTGTGTGTGTGTGTGTGTGTGTGTGTGTGTGTGTGTGTGTGTGTGTGTGTGTGTGTGTGTGTGTGTGTGTGTGTGTGTGTGTGTGTGTGTGTGTGTGTGTGTGTGTGTGTGCCCAGTGCCTGATCAACACGAGTCAGACAACTAACTAAACACGCGCTAACAGCAAACATCATGCTAATCGCGTTATGAGCAGTGTGTGTCTATTTACTAAGTTGGGGAATATGGTCGGCTACACATGTAGTGTTTTACCAGTAAACACGCCGCTAACAGACATACACATACCAACGCTGCCTGTGTGGCCTCTCGGTCAGCTGCTCTACACACTTACATTTAAATGGATTTGCTTTCCTCTTCGACCTCCGCTTGCTTGGAACGGATGGAGAACGCAGCCGAGAACGACACCGGCTGAGCAGACACCTGCACATGGGAGGCTACAGAAATCTCTCTCTCTCTCTCTCTCTCTCTCTCTCTCTCTCTCTCTCTCTCTCTCTCTCTCTCTCTCTCTCTCTCTCTCTCTCTCTCTCTCTCTCTCTCTCTCTCATAAATAGGAAAAGCATCTGTGATTTTTGTGTAAGTCTGTTGCTTAATGATGTTCGGATGACTGCCGTTTGGGGAGAGAACACACCAAACAATCAACCTGTTTTTAATTATGGACCTAGGCTACTGGTTGTATATTCCAGTCTTGTTGAATTAGCCGCATGCTGTCGAATTACAACGTGCAAATAGTTGCGGACATGAAACTAAATATTGGCGTCTTCTTACCATAAGCAAATACATCATTGAGCTGCAACATTAAGTGACCGGATTAATGCGTATTTGCGTATTTGCCTGGCAACATAGAAACTTGACGCATCCAGCGCCATTTATTCCAGTTTTCTCAGCCTATAATGTCTCTGAAAAAATGCTCTGCAGTTCAGACACAAAAAGAGAAACTCCGAATATTTGATCCTATTAATTGGATTGAGTTCTCCACTGATCTCAGCTCATTAATCAGGGGCGTTAACAGCTTGTTTCTAATCTCTCGTTTGGCACCTTGTTAACTTTGATACGGCTGATGATAGTAGCGGCAATACACAAGTGTGGTCATTAGCGGGCCCAGACCTAATGGCCTTGACATGCGGGCAGTCACCCCCCCCCCCCACACACACACACACACACACCCCGCGCATCCCGCGCCTCCCCATCCATAACCGTAAACGCATGGCTGGATTGGCCATAAGACATATAGGCCTACTGGAGCATTTGCCCGGTGGATTGTTGATGATTTTGGCCTGGTGCTCCGCAAAATGCTATGGTATCAGTCCTCATGCCGCTTCATTATATATGGTTCCAAACAGCTTGTAATAGATGACTGATTTTGAGAACATACGTTTTAAACCTCTATATAAAATGCATTTTGCAATGCAATTTAATGGAATGCCCAATACAAAAATGTCAATTTCCCAACTTTCTATAAAATGGATTTATCTCATTTTGGAAAAGAGCTCTTCAAATGTTTTCACTGACTTCATTGTCTCTCTCAATGCCTTGCGGACTAGTCTGGACTGAAAATGCCCGTCCTGAATTTTTATGTCCCGTCTAGTCCAGTCTAAGCGACTACGGAGAGGGCGGGGGGTCAAACAGAGCCGATTGTTTGTTCCCTCGATGGGCAATTCTTCTCTTCTCGGCATTCCACACTGCGGGTGCTAATGAACACTTTCCATTTGCATAACCACATTTAGCTACTGAAACGCAATGGAAGTATCGTCATGGCCATGGACACTACTAGCCTATACAGTTGTGAAATATTGTCCTGTCCATGGGCATTTATTTATTTATTTATTTATTTATTTATTTATTTATTTATTTATTGTATTGGGGCCATTTTCTAGTCAATAATTTATGCTCATATTTAGTTGTTATTTTTGGACATATTTAGTATTTGTATATTGTAGAATATTTATGATTGCATTATAATTATTTTACTGCCTTACTATGTTATAATTTCCCCTTAGTTTAATGTGCCTTTAGTTTAATGCTTAGAATTATCTAGAATGAATAGCCAATAGGAGCTGACGCTGAGCAATGACGTCTTGGAGCTCGCGCATATCGAATGTAAAAACTGCTGTGTGTTTGTCATATTTCAGATCTTAAGTAAAGACGGGGCGAACACACTGTTTTCTACCGTCGTTCAAACTTTAACACGTGTAGACTCGTTCATTCCGTCTGACTGAGTGGTTATTTGGTTTTATTTCAAGAAAGAAATGGTCAACAGTTAAGAACGAACATTTAGCCACTACATTAAGTAGAAAACAGTCGCCGAGGGCGAGAGAAGAACAGAGGGGAACCGAGGAAAGCATTGCATGCGTGGATCACGCGTTCTTGGAGGAAGCCAGCCGGCTTGATGAGGACTGAGCGCGGGGAAAACCATCGGATTTCCAGACGACTTCAATGATGATGGATGAGTACAAAAATGTCAAATTCGAATGAACAAATAAGCAATGCTTCAGACTTGTCAGTAATGAAGGAAAATTCATGATTGTTTCACTGTAATTGCCGACGCCAAGTAACGTGGCTGAGTCATCATATTCAAAGTTTCACGTGTGCTACTCTGCTAATTAAGAAGCCATACATGACGGTGTTGGAAACGTGCTACAGTTAGCAAGTCATATCAGCTAAGAAGAAGCTCACGTTTGCCTCTGGAAATAAAGCCTTAAATCTTGCTTGGGAAAACTACATGTTTTAAGATTAAAGGAACGCTTATTTGGATTTCAGAAGTTAATAAGAGTTTGCTGAGACTTGACCAACATAAATAGCCAGTCAAAATGTCTGAGGATGGAAAAAAGATGGATGACAATGTTGAGCTAGACACTAAAAGAAGGATCAAGTTAACTCCAAAGGCACTAGAAGAGAAGCTTGATAAGCAAATGACTTTAAGAAAACGTGTTTTAGCACGCCTTGTCTCCAAAGCAGAGGAAATTGGAAAATTAATGAGTGATGAGTCCAATGCTCATGTAGTAGAGAAGGATCACTTGAGAGAATACTCAAAATTACTGAATGAGTTTATTGAAGCGAATAATGCTGTAAGTGAACTATTGTTAGATGAAGAAGAAAGAAAAGCTGACCAGCAGTATTGGAGTGAGCCTAACCTCACCAAGTACGATAACTTTTTGTCCACATTAGAGCAGTGGATAATAGACGTAAAGCAGCAAGCTAAGAATGCTCATGAACAGGCAGCCACTGAACACGAGGCTCCAGAGGGTGGCGCCACGACACAGCAAGGTGAGTTTGCTGCTGAAGAACATGCTGCCAAAGAACCTGTTGCCGAAGAGGCTGCTATTGTGACGGAGGTCATCTTGCACCTGTTCACCCCCCTCGGGGATCGAACGTGCGACCTCGTCAACTACAACGGTTCGGCAATGGGAGACACAGTACGATACCGCTGGGCCAAGAGACTAGTCTCTCGGCCCAACGGCACGAGACTGTATGAGGCTATCGGAGGGAGGTTTACCAACGTTCCACGCCAACTCTGTGCTAGTTAGCCTCCGTTACACTATCGAAGAAGTGCATCCGTATGACAGCGCGTCCATGATGCAACAGAAGTATGCTTCAGTCACAGCACGAAGTGTATGCAGTAGACATTCAAAGGGATCCAATGTGTCATCTCACGCATCGTCTATGCGTAAGAAAGAGGAAGCTCGCAGAGCAGCTTTACTGGCGCGTGCAGACGCACTTGAGAAGAAAGAAGCACTGCTACTGCAAGAAGCTCAAATAGAAGCACAACTTGAAGCTCAGCTGAAGTTTCAGAAAATCCAGATGAAGAGTCAAATGGAGAAGCTGGATTTCGAGACTGCTCTTGCTGAGTCCACAGCAAAGCTGCAGGTTCTGGAAGAATATGAGAACAAGGAAGATGGAATGAATTCATACCTGAACAAGAACATGCATGCAGCTACAGCTATCCCACGTCATGGTCCAGACGTCAGACCAAAGGCAACTAGCTATCCTCGAATGATCCCAGATAACCGGTCGCTTCATGTTCCAGCTAGGCACACGCCTCATGTGCAAGTGAAGAAAGAAAATGATGATGGTGCAAGCCCACGTCCAGGTGTAAGTACACATCCTGGTGCAAGCACACGTCCTGGTGTAAGCACACATCCTGGTGCAAGCACAAGTCCCGGTGCAAGGCAAGTTGAACTAGGAGAGGTGATATTGAAGCAAAAGGATATCACTGAGATGTTAGTCACACAACAAAGACTAGCTAACTTACCTCAACGCAAATTTCCTGAATTCAGTGGTGATCCTCTTGAGTTCCTGCCATTCCTGAGGGCGTTCGAGCACATCATTCATAGTCGTACAGACAGCGATGCAGATCGTCTGTATTATCTAGAGCAATTCACCGCAGGTGAACCAAGAGAGTTGGTGAGAAGTTGCCAACACATGAGCGCACAACAAGGTTATGAGGAGGCAATAAGGCTCTTAACTTATCACTATGGCAACGAACAGAGAATAGCTGCGGCTTACGTTGACAAGGCTGTCAAATGGCCTCCAATCAAAGCAGAAGATTCTAAGTCCCTACACAGCTTCTCTATCTTTCTCACTGGGTGCAACAATGTGATAAACAACTTGGAGTACCTAGAGGAAATGAACAGCCCGAGCAACCTTCGGATCATTGTCCACAAGTTGCCCTTCAGGCTTCGGGAAAGATGGAGAGTCGTGGCTTTCGATCTCCAAGAGAAAGAAAAANGAAGAGCAGACTTTGCAGATCTTGTGGGATACATCAACAGGCAAGCTAAGATAGCTTCAGACCCACTGTTCGGTGATGTCAAAGACCCTGCTGATGCAAAAGAGAAGTCAAAGTCTAGCGCTAAACCTGCAGTGGGTCGGCTGAAAAGAACCACTGGCCTAGCCACAAGCGTAACGCCAGCTGATGATTCTTCTGAATCAAGAAAGGCCAAGCAGACTAGCAACGCATTTCAAGAGCCATGTCTGTACTGCAACAAGGGACACGCTCTGAGTGCATGCAACAAAATCAGAAGTCTGCCGAATAAAGAAAGAATTGAGTTCCTTAAAGGAAAAGGTCTTTGTTTCGGGTGTCTAACTCAAGGACACATGGGAAAAGATTGCAAAAAGAAAGCAACGTGTGACGTTTGCACTAAGAAACACCCTACTCTGCTCCACATGAAAAGAGAGGAAGATGGCAACCAACCAACTGCCAAGCCTGAAAAGACAAGTGAAGGCTCCACCAGTGAACACTCTAGCCCACAAGAGCAAGCGTCATCCAAGAGAGAACTCTCAGCAGTCACGGGGGCCGGAGGCAGCGACTGTATTCTTTCCATTGTGCCGGTGCGCATCAAAGCCAAAAAGAGCAACAACATCATAGAAACGTATGCGTTCATGGACTCAGGAAGTTCAGCGACGTTCTGCTCCGAACGATTGATGAGGCGACTTGGTGTCAATGGCAAGAGGACTCAAGTGCTACTCCGTACCATGGGCCAGGAAAAGCCTGTCCTGCTTCGTCCTCTCAGATCTAGAGGTGAGCGGTCTGACAGAGAGCAAGTACATCAGCCTGCCAGATGTTTACACCCACACGGACATACCTGTAACGAAGGAGAATGTTCCTGTAGAGAAAGACCTGGAAAGATGGCCGTATCTGCGGAATGAAGTGCGGCTACCACAGATTGACGCAGATGTGGAGATGCTCATCGGAATGAATGCTCACTCTGCAATGGAGCCATGGAAGATAATCCACAGTCAAGACGATGGCCCATTTGCCATAAAAACGACCCTTGGCTGGGTAGTTTGCGGTCCTCTGAAGAAAGACAATGACCACAAGCCAAGTCACTTCAGTCATGGTGCTTCCGTCAACAGAGTGTCAGTCAGTAGTGTGGACAGCATGCTGTTGCGGCAGTACAATCACGACTTTCCGGAGCAAGCCTGCGAAGAGAAGTCAGAAATGTCACGAGAAGACATCCAATTCATGCAGTGTGTAACTGAGACAACCAAGAAAATTGATGGACACTACTGCATTGGCATGCCTCTAAGGAACAAAGACGTTGTGATGCCGAACAACAAGTGTGTTGCTGAGCAACGAGCATCGAGCCTGAAAAGGAAACTTGCTAAGAATCCCGGCTTCCATGACGACTACAAAGCCTTCGTGTCAGACCTGCTGAGCAAAGGCTACGCTGTGGAAGTCCCTGCAAACGAGCGCAACCGCAACGATGGCCGAGTATGGTATATTCCCCACCACGGCGTGGTGCATCCGCAGAAGGGGAAGTTGCGGGTCGTCTTTGATTGCGCCTCTTCGTTCCAAGGGAAGTCGCTGAACGAGGAGCTGTTACAGGGGCCGGACCTCACGAACAGTCTGGTTGGAGTCTTGACAAGGTTTCGCCACGACCACATCGCACTCATCTCAGACATCGAGGCGATGTACCACCAGGTGAGAGTTCCTGATGAAGATTCCGATCTTTTGAGATTTCTCTGGTGGCCAGAGGGAGATCTGAACCAGCCTCTGCATGAGTACAAGATGGTCGTCCACCTGTTTGGGGCCAAGTCCAGCCCGAGCTGTGCCAATTACGCTTTGCGGCGGACTGCAGAGGATGGGAAAGATAGGTCATCACCTGAGGCAGTAGCCACTGTTCTCAAGCACTTCTATGTAGACGACTGTCTTGTTTCAGCGTCTGACGACGAGAAGGCTACTTCCTTGACCACAGACCTCATTGCGCTCTGCGAGAGTGGAGGATTTCATTTGGCTAAATGGTCTAGCAACAGCCGCGAAGTATTGTCATCACTTCCCGAAAATGAGCGTGCAAAGGAGATCAAGAATCTAGATCTGGACAAGGATGAACTACCCATGGAGAGGGCGCTTGGAGTGGACTGGTGCATCGAATCAGATTCCTTCAAGTTCCGCATCCTTGTGAAGAACATGCCTGTCACCAGAAGGGGTATCCTATCAGTCGTAAGCTCAATTTATGACCCCCTTGGTTTCCTGTCGCCGTTCATTCTTCTGGCCAAGACCATTGTGCAAAGTCTCTGTCGAATTAAACTTACCTGGGATGAGGAGGTTCCTGAAGACGTAGCGAACAGATGGTTTGCCTGGCTGTCTGACTTGAGCCAGTTCGCCAACTTCTCTGTCAGAAGGTGCATCAAACCTGAGGGATTTGGTTCAGCTGCACCATTTCTCTGACGCTAGCGAGAAGGGCTACGGCGTCGTCAGCTACATTCGCATACAGAACAGCCACGGTCAAGTCCATTGTTCGTTTCTTCTAGGAAAATCCAGAGTGACGCCGCTCAAGCCAGTCACTGTGCCACGTCTCGAACTGACTGCGGCTACCATTGCGGTGAAAATGGACAAGCTCATGAAGCAAGAACTTCGGATGGACCTCAAGGAGTCCGTGCTATGGACAGATAGCACCACTGTCCTCCGATACATAGACAATGATGGCGCTCGTTTTAAAACCTTTGTGGCGAATAGAGTGTCAACAATCAGAGAGAACACAAGGCCAGCACAGTGGAGATATGTCAGCACTTCTTCTAATCCAGCTGACCACGCATCACGAGGGATGAAGGCAGAGCAGTTCATGAAGTGTCAGAGTTGGATAGAAGGACCTGACTTCCTTACCAAGGACGAGTCTCACTGGCCGGTCCTCTTAGAGTTCTCAAGAGAGATAAGCGATGATGATGCTGAGGTGAAGCGCAAAATCACCGTGAACATCATTAATGCCGTCAATTCAAGCACAGATCCTCTCTTCAAGCTGATTCATCATCACTCCAACTGGCACCGTCTTAGGAAGGCTGTCGCCTGGATGTTGAGGCTGAAGGAGTTGTTGACAAATCTGTGTGAACGAAGAAAGATCTTTGAGTCTCAAACTCAGTCTCAAGACAGTCAAGATGTAAAACCCAAGAGCGTTGACAACTACATGCAAAAGTGGAAATCTGGCCTAAACGGAACCCACTTGACTGTTAATGACACCAGGAGAGCAGAAACTGCTATCA
>NW_026945632.1:681790-691790 GCF_034702125.1 Engraulis encrasicolus | reverse complement strand
ATGTCACCTGAACGACCCTTTAGGAGACCTGCGGTTAGGAGACCTTTGGAGGCTTTAGGTTGAGAATCAATGGAGTTCCCTTGGCGCGCTGTAGATGGCGGTAGCGCACATCTTATGCAAGCCGCCACCAAATGCCACAGACAGAGAAGAAGGAGGAGGGGACAGCGCCCCCTTTAGGAGACCGAAGTTGAGCACACTCTTTGCATTGGGTGGGCGGAGTTTGGAGTGTCTTACGTACTCCAATAGAAGATGTTTGACCACACCAAAGGGCACTAATGGGCCCTAATGAGGCCCAATCACCACACTAATGGGCATTGAGGACAGTCAGTCAGTCTGTACTGCTGTCAGACGGAAGGTGTGACTGACTAGACTACACAATCACAACTGCACACACCTCTTCATTTGCCCCAGACTACAGCCCATAGACTATAAAGAGTGTATATCAGTAGACACATTAACTAACTAACTAGACAGACCACAGAGTCTGAAGTGCAGACATACTCAGTAGACAGCAGCCCATAGACAATAGTGGATAGTAGCAGACATACTAATAACTAACTAGACAGCCCATTGACTATAAAATAGACTAAAGGACCAGACACATTAACTAACTAACTAGACAGGCCACAGAGTCTGAAGTGCAGACATACTAATAACTACCTAGACTAGAGATGTACAGGATCATAGACAATAGTGGATAGTAGCAGACATACTAATAACTAACTAGACAGCCCATTGACAAATACTGTATAGGACCAGACACATTAACTAACTAACTGGACAGGCCATAGAGTCTGAAGTGCAGACATAGCCTACTAATAACTACCTAGACAGCCCATTGACTAATACTGTATAGGACCAGACAGTCTGACTAACTACCTCGACAGGTCATAGACTATAAAGACTATAGGATCAGACTAACTGGACAGACCACAGAGTCTGAAGTGCAGACACACTAACTAGACTACAGCCCATAGACTACACTGTATATCAGACTACTGTACCTAGACTACAGCCCATAGTAGACTAATACTGTATAGCATTGGTTCCCAACCTATGGGTCGGGACCCATCTTATGGGTCGCCAAAGATCCACAGAGGGTCGTGGAGCCCTCTTGATTTTAAGGGGTTTAATTTTAAATATACATAGCCCATGTTGAATAAATGACAAAGCATTTACTAATATATGCATACAGGGCCGGTTCTGGCTTATTTGGTGCCCTAGGCGAGTTTGAGTTCTGGCACCCCCCCCCCTTAACTAAATAGCATCAAGAACAATAACCGTTTTTCATCAAATGGATTTGTGGTTCTTTTTGACAGGCGACCAACACATCAGATTGAGTCGCATGAAAGTAGCTTCACTGTGTGGTGTGTTGGATGTGATGGTGGTGGGGCCCCCAACCCCAGATGAGAGGGAGGTTATCAATGTGTTTGAATTGTAACGTGAAATTGAAATGCCAGGAGAGTGATACAGTACATTTGCATGTAAAATGCATGTGTAGACAATAAGCCTACCAAGGAGGTCTGCATTGATCTACACTATCTACAGCATCACAAAGCATGGCAGCATAACAATTTTAATAAGCTACACATTTGTGCTGTCTTCCAAACCAATTTCATTTCTGGACTGGAAATAGTGGTGCATTTGTGAGTAGGAGAATGAGAAGGGGGCTATCTATGTGTTTGGAGGGACAGGGTGAGAGAAAGGGAGAAGAGCTGTCACGCTATTGAATTTCATAATATACAAAATATAGTAAATAGCCTCACTTGTCTGCTGTGCATGGTTCTGTTACATGATTAATGTAGGCTATGTCATTCTGGTCTGGAAATTAATGTTTTTTTAAGCTTACAACAAGCAGGTAATTCATGTGGATGGAAGGAGATATGGCAGCTAAAATTGTTTTAAACATTGCACCAGTCTTACTTTACATTGCTTGTCAACCTAAGCAAGTATTATGATATCAGGTGGGTGTTAGTGAGTAGTGAGTAGGCTACTAACAGCTACTTTACTGGATTTCATTGCTTGGCATACTTGGCTAATGTTAGCATGCTAACTAGCGATTTCTCTGATCAAAAACAAAGCTCTTTTTCTCTCTAATTCCAAATAGTAACCTCATAACTATTAGGCTTTCCATAATCACAAACGGTTGCTGATTAAATCACATAGTTCCAAAACACCCTCTGAAACTCCTGCATCATGCAATGAGTGGTTTAATGAGAACATAATAATCTCCATCCAGCAGAGCAGCACTACTGTTTGCGCTTGCCCCCCCTCTGTCTCTCGAGTGAGTCTCCAAATTCAAAATAGATCGAACGCTGTCACTCGTCCCGCCCCCTTTCTCAGAACTGTCTGTTTATTGGTTCACAGACTTCCCAGAGACAGTTGGAAGAGATATTACTATTGGCTGAGGGGCGCTTTGCCGTGAGGAGCGCTTTCGCCACTCTTTGTTGATTGCGACTTCATAAAAAAAACTTCATATCGCAAAATTACGCATAGGAGAGCGCCATTTCGGCGCTCCTTCTTCACATGGCGCTCTAGGCGACCGCCTAGCCGGCCTATGCTAAAAACCGGCCCTGTATGCATAGAAGCAACAAAATGTAAGTGCTACATTAAACATTTATTCTATCTTTGACCAAAGACAAATTGGGGAATGAAACAACCAAAATGAATGTTCGCAGTAAACAGAGGGCATCTTGTGACTCCCTCTTGTGCGGGCGCTTGCGTGGTTGGGTCACCAAAGTTTACGATCGTAAAAACGTGTCACCCTGAAGAAAAAGGTTGGGAACCGCTGCTGTATAGGACCAGACATACTAACTAACTAACTTACTAACTAACTAACTAGACTGCCCACAGCGTCTGAAGTGTAGACATACTCAGTAGACTACAGCCCATTGACTATATAGCGGGGTGGGGAAGCTATGTCTCGAGTCGAGGGCCCTTTGCGGCCCTTGAGGCCATTCTATCCGGCCCCCGATATAATTTCAATGTTATGCATCTTCACATGAAATATGTTATATTTTGTAAAGGAATCTTTGAAATTACAATACAATTACGTTAGTTATATTCAGGGGACCTAGATAAGGTGAGGTCTGTTTTAAAGGTGACTGCCCTTCAATATACAGTAGGCCTAAAGTGCAGGGGGAAATCATGGTTTGTGTTCATAGTGCGGCCTTTGGAGGACTTTTGCGGCTATTGGAGGAAATTGAAGTGGCCCCTAATGAAAAAGGTTCCCCACTCCCTGGAGTATAGGCTAGATACTGGATATGAGCAGACATACTAACCTGAATAGCACTGTCTATGTCCATACTGTCTTATGTCCATGTATGAGTACTGTCTATGTCTATACTGACTATGTCCTTACATAGATTAGTCTATGTGTGCATGGGAAAGCAAGACACGTAATTTCAAATTCTTTGTATGAACAGTGCATGTAAAGAAATTGACAATAAAACCAACTTGAACTTGAATAACTAAACTAACTAAAAAGGTTGAAGTCTATGGACTGTTAGTCTATTCTATTCAGGTCAGGATTTCCCCCTGTACTTCAGGCCAAATCGAACCCGGGTCAGCCGCATGGCAGGTGAGTGCCCCACCGGTTGGCCAATTCAGCTTGCGCACCCCCTCTTGGCTGGCCACGCACCCCAGTTTGGGAAACCCTGACAAACAGTCCATAGACTAAAAAGGATGAAGCCCTGCCGTGGCCAACAGGTGGGGCACTCACCTGCCATGCGGCTGACCCGGGTTCGATTCCCGGCCCGGGTCCTTTGCCGACCCCTTCCCGTCTCTCTCTCTCTCTGTGGTGGGTGGGTGGTGGGGTAGTTTGGAGAGCAAGTGTGTTCTGCCGTGGAACATCATGGCGCTACATAGTTGCAAAAATGTATCTTTCTCAAACTTATTATATTTTAACCAGTGTCACTGACACTATTAAGGCAACTCGAATGGATAGACTAAGACTCAATATTTCTAATGAGGACAACTTTGTCTAGTGTTTCATGTCCACTTTAAATCCTGTTCTCTTTTTCTTTTTACATTGTCATTACGGTTCCCCTGAAAATGAAATGCCACATCTCAAGGGGCTATCCTCGAAATAAATAAATACATTCCACAGCACAATGTTAAAAGGTGTAAGCAGGGGCGGAGCTATGGGCAGGACGAGCAGGGCATTTGCCCCTGGGCCCTGGGCCCTCCCGTATCGGTGGTGCGGGCCCTATTATGAGCACGGCAGACTGTATAGGGGGACCCTATCCGAGTTTTGCCCTGGGACCCTATTTGCAATTGATTCCGCCACTGTGTGTAAATATACCCAGCCAGCTCAATGTCCATCAATGCATTTGACCAGTGGTCTTTATTTATTTATGTATTTAGCAACTTATATGTCTAGCTATTTATTGTGTTTGTACTGTATGTGTCTTTTATTGTAGGCCTATACAGTATGTTTTTAAGTCATTCTGCTCAGTGGTGTAGTCTACGTAGAACGCAGGTATACGGAGTATACCCACTTCTAAATTTTAAGGGCTTCAGTATACCCACTTAAAATTGATTGATCTATTATTTAGAATGGCATAAATATATACAGTATACCCACTTCAAAAATGCTCTAATATACAGTATAACCACTTCAAAAAAGTAGACTACACCGCTGATTCTGCTGTGCTGTAACACAAATTGCCTTTTTAAGGACATTAAAGCTTTCAAGTCAAAAGTCAAAGCATGCTGTCTTTTGATGGAAAGTGTAGGTTAATAATTATAATAGATATCCTGTCCTGTGTTGACATGTCATATTAATCCAGTAATAAGTGGCTCCTATTTTGAATTAGCGGTTACCAGAATGGCAATGACCACCAAGTCCTAATGTCATAGTATGATACACCTAGCCTGGTCCTGACCATCCCATAATACTACCATTTCATTTCTTGGGCGGAAGTACGTGGATGGCTCATGAGGCTATGGTACACCAGTATGGTAGTTGAGTTTTTTCTCTTCAGTGACAGCTTGTCACTGGTGGAGCCTTAGGTCTGTATAAAAGTCTTATGGGTGGAGCGGCGTGCATCCGCAGTCTTCATTATTCGTTGCAAACCAAAGGGGCTGCAAGAAGTTGTTCCTGCAATATTTCCGCTAAAGACTCTTAATTTAGGCCTAAAAACTCTTAATTTAGGCTTAAGGACTCTTAATGTAGCCTTAAAGACTCTTAATTTAGGCCTAAAGACTCTTAATTTAGGCTTAAGGACTCTTAATTTAGGCTTAAGGACTCTTAATTTAGGTTTAAGGACTCTTAATTTAGGATTAAAGACTCTTAATTTAGGCTCAAAGACTCTAAATTTAGGCTTAAAGACTCTTACTTTAGGCTTAAAGACTCTTAATTTAGGATTAAAGACTCTTAATTTAGGCTTAAAGACTCTTAATTTAGGCCTGTTCAAATGTTCCCATTTACTGTCAATGGTTCAGGGTCATGTCATGTCTCTTGCTGTTCAGGGTCTTGGCGTCGTTTTGCTTCAACAACACCAGGGGGCAGTGTAACCTTGCGGCAGTGTAACTTTACCCATAACTTAAGGTGGCATGTATGAAAAGTGCCATTTTGCCAGTACAGTACAGTACAGTACAGTACAGTACAGTACAGTACAGTACAGTACAGTACAATACAGTACAGTCATAATGGATAATTACAATTTGATGGTGGTGGTAAGTATTAATGAAAAAGGTAACATTAGTAAATGGGTAGCATAAACAAATAAACAACTAAAAATCTTACACATTGCAGATCTCATAGCCGAGTAGGGCTATATACTGAGCTATAATGCAAGCCTAGGCTATATATTTACATAAAGTAGGCTCAACTGATAAATTAGTGGATATAAATAATCAGAAGTAGCCTACATACTATCACAGACCTAACATGTGTCATTGCCATTGAGGATAAACTCCTTTATGATTCATTACTGCTCTCTGATCTTATCATACCCCTGTCGTTAACTTGTTATAACACACCTGCCAAAGGTGTTATACCGTATTGCAGAATGATAACAGCACTTCATCGCTGAGGCCTTGCACAGCGTACTACCACATAGTGCTGGAAGAAGTTCTAGTTTAAAGCCCTGGGCCTTTAAATAAGGCTTTACCTCTTAACCTGGTGACTGGTGTACTCCTGAACCAACTCAAGGATGAAAGTGTGACGGCTGCGGCCAGGCGCTTCTATTAGATGGTTTACCTCTTAACTCAAAAGTGCACTGTGTCATATTTTTAGTAGTCAAGTTTATTTCCAAAATTCAAAAACCTCCTCCTCGCGAGCTATCCCTCCATTCCCTGCTGTAAACAGACGGCAGCTGCTGCGCGCCGCCGCCGCGTCACGCGACTCCATATTGCTCTGGGACAGGGGCGCTGACAGCGTTTTGCCGGTCGCGGGACAAAGCCATATGAAAGGCCCCCCAATCCAATACATACAAAGTAATGAGAATCCGATTTTGAGCCCCCGCTCTCTCTCTGTGCCCAGGACAACTGCCCCCCTTTGCCCCGCCGTCGGCTTCCCTGGTCTGGGATTGTAGTGTTTTACTGCACCGCGAAGTACTGACGGCAGGAGGACGGGATCTGTCTGCTGCCTGCCTGCCTGCGTGTGTGTCTGACTCGGCTCATAGGGGGATGTCGTTGCCAGGAGGCTGAGGAGCGTGGCTGCTAACTGGAGCGACGACAGGGTTGTTTTGGGAAGCACTGCGGAACAGAACCAGAACCGGAACTGTACCGACCTCATCGCCACAACAAGCAGCGTCACGGCGCCGGCCCGGGTTGGATACTATAACGTTTTTAACGCCGCACGGCACGGGACGGTACGGAGCTGGCGTTCTGTTCTGCATCGCATCGCCGTGTATGGATATACCCCTGGAGCTGCGTGGCTGTCATGAATTGGGGTTTACTACTGGAAGAAGTTCCTGACTTGGACGCGCAACGCAACGCCGGTCAGGGCAGCTAGAGTTCTAGTTATATCCCCCACAACACTGCACTGCCCGACCTTTCTTGTGCCAGCCAGGCGCCGTAGATATCAATTTAGCAAACTAAGTTAGACAAGAGTTGTGGGTCTACGGTGAGGGGCTGCCGTTGGCATTACGCATGCATGTCGTGCACTAAGTTTTTGGTGTATGTCGTTTATGTTATGGTATACGATTTATACATGTGGTAGGCTAATGCAACGTTATCGGGTGACAGCTGCTGCCGTGTTATAACCCCAGTCTGTCCAGTGTGTCGCTAATGATAAGTAGCATTGCAGAGCTAAAGCAAGAATAGATAGAAAAGCCTCCGATGGGAAACCTAACGGGCTAGCTTTGGGGACGGGGAGCCTCCAAGGTTAGAACGAGGAAAACATCGCGAATGTATCTGAGGAATGCGGCGCAACGCAACGCGCAGCCAGTGGACGGAAGCGCACATACACAGACAAGACAGCCGGGTGAGCCGAAAGGGGAATTCAAGTTTTTTATTTGTGTAGAGCTGAAGTTTGATGCCTAAATGATACACTTAACCCCTGAAGACGCGGCTTCATACATTTGTTGTTACCAGTATGGTAATGACCAAGTCGTGGTGCATTACTAAAGGGCCTGTGTTGTGTCATAGTAGTGTAGTGCTATGGTAGTTACATTTCAATGACTATTACAGCGTGTCACTGGAGGTACGGCGTGCATTAACTCGCAACTGCCCTGTTAACTTCCCCCCTTAAAGCTAGCCCGCAAGCTATCTAGCCATCCCTCCTGTGTTGTTCACTCTGCTGTGCTGACCAGCCAAGCGGTCAGTGTTTTTAAGTCTGTAATAAGTAACCTTAACCCGGTCAGTAACCCCCGCCAGACAGCTTAGCAGCGGCCGGTCTGATAAGCTGGAGCAGTGGTTCCCAACCAGGGGTACGTGTACCACTAGGGGTACGCGAGCAAACTGCAGGGGGTACATGGAAAAAAGTGTGTTGATAACAATTGTCTGGAATATAGACACATTGGGGATAGAGGAGGAGATAAGGAGTCTGAGTTAGGGGGTACTCATGGCATGGCAATAGGCGTAGGGGGTACGCAAGACGAAAAAGGTTGGGAAACACTGAGCTGGAGGATAAACGGGCACGCGGGACGGGACAGGAGGCGTAAAGCGCAAAGCCGCAATGCAAAAGGAGACGCACAATTAGCAGAATTAATACGCGTCACTCACGGCGTGTCAGTGCCTAATAACAACGGAAGACGAACCGAACCCGTGCGTTGTGTTGCGTTGTGAGTGCGAGCCTCACCAGAAAACATTTCAACTAACTAACGGGTTATGGGCAAAAAGAATCGCAGCACACACACGCTTACGCACACACACACACACACACACACACACACACACACACGCACACACACACACACACACACAAGCCCACCCCCGGTCTGTCCCCACTCCACGTTATCCCCAAATGTTATCCACCACACCACAGGGGATGTAGAATATGACATGACTCGGTAACGTAACACTGGCCAACAGATTCAACGTGGGCTTAGATAGAGAGCGACCGGCTTACGGATACCTCACCAATACCACCACCACCAGTGGTGTAGTCTACTTTTTTTGAAGTGGGTATACTGTATATTTGAGCATCTTTTTGAAGTGGGTATTCTGTAGGCTATATCTTTGCGCTATTCTAAATAATGGATCGATCCATTTTACGTGAGTATACTGAAATCCCAGAAATGTAGAAGTGGGTATACTGCGTATACTATACCTGCGTTCTACGTAGACTACACCACTGACCACCACCACCCCTGGAGGACTGCGCGCGGCTCCCCTGAACCCCCCCACACGCACCCCCCCCCCCCCCCACGCCCCCCGGTTCGGTTCGGCTCGAGAGCAACCCAACCCAACCCAACCCAACCCCAACCCAAGCCAACATCATCACCATCATGGAGGACGGCGCACGGCTCCCCTGAAACGCCCCCCGGTTCGGTTCGGCTCGAGAGCAACCCAACCCAACCCAACCCCAGCCAGCACCACCATGTCGGGAGAGGTCCGCTTGAAGCAGCTGGAGCGGCTGGTTCTGGAGGGCCCGGTCCAGTCCGGGGGCCAGAGCTTCAGCGTAGAGACCCTATTGGATATCCTCCTCTGCCTCTACGACGAGTGCCTCAACTCACCAATCAGGAGGGAGAAGAACATCGCCCAGTTCCTGGAATGGGGTAAGTGGAGTCTGGAGTGGAGTCTCTGTGTGTGTGTGTGTGTGAGAGAGAGCGTGAATTGTCACCTGTCCAGTGTCACCTGTGTGTGTGTGTGTGTGTGTGTGTGTGTGTGTGTGTGTGTGTGTGTGTGTGTGTGTGTGTGTGTGTGTGTGTGTGTGTGTGTGTGAAGCGTCACCTGTCCACAGTGTCACCTGTGTGTGTGTGTGTGTGTGTGTGTGTGTGTGTGTGTGTGTGTGTGTGTGTGTGTGTGTGTGTGTGTGTGTTTGTGTGTTCTGTGTGTGTGTGTGTGTGTGTGTGTGTGCTGTGTGTGTGTGTGTGTGTGAAGCGTCACCTGTCCACAGTGTCTCTTTGGGTTGCTGTGTCCTCAGACCGGCTCCATGTCTGATGTTGTGTTTGTCTGATGGTGCCCTATGCTCCACATGGCACTAATGTGTAATACTTCCGTGATGTTGTACAGCATGAATACATGTCCTGGACAGGGGGGAACCTTTTTCATTCAAGGGGCCACTTCAAATTGCTCCAAGGGCCGTTAAAGTGCTCCCAGTACTATGAACACAAACCAGGATTTCCCCCTGCACTTTAGGCACCACCACCCACCTTCTCTAGGTCCTCTGAATATAGCGTAATTGTATTGCAAATGGAATAGCTAAGATTTCTTTACAAAATATGTCACCTTTCATGTGAAGCTGCATAACATTACAATGATGTCGTGTGCCGGATAAAATGGCTTCAAGGGCCGCAAATGGCCCTCGAGACATAAGTTCCCCATCCCCGTTGTAAAGCATGAATACATGTCCTGCTGTCACCTGTCGGTTTAGTTTGACAAACACATC
>NW_026945632.1:664290-669290 GCF_034702125.1 Engraulis encrasicolus | reverse complement strand
GTGCTGTGCTGTGCTGTGCTGTGCTGTGCTGTGCTGTGCTGTGCTGTGCTGTGTTGTGTTGTGTTGTGTTGTGTTGTGTTGTGTTGTGTTGTGTTGTGCTGTGCTGTGCTGTGCTGTGCTGTGCTGTGCTGTGTTGTGTTGTGTTGTGTTGAGTTGTGCTGTGTAGTGATGTGCTGTATTGTGCTGTCTCTGTGCTGTATTGTGCTGTGCTGTGCTGTGCTGTGTTGTGCTGTGCTGTGTTGTGCTGTGCTGTGCTGTCCTATGCTGTGTTGTGCTGTGCTGTGTTGTGCTGTGCTGTGTTGTGCTGTGCTGTGCTGTCCTATGCTGTGTTGTGCTGTGCTGTGCTGTGCTGTGCTGTGTTGTGCTGTGTTGTGCTGTACTGTACTGTGCTCTGCTTTGTGCTTTGTTGTGCACAGGGCTCTAAATTAACATTTGTCACCACCAGCCAAATGACTGGTAGATGTTTATCTTACTGGCCAAACTCACACTCACTAATGGGTCAAAGTGGCTCGTAAGTTGGTCTCCTCTACCAGCCAAACTGAAATTTCACCTGCATTTGGCCGGTTGGCTGGCACAAACCTCCAAACCTCACACACAACAGGCAAAACCCCTCACTACCTCTGAAAAATGCACGTCTTGTCTCAAAACAATGTACTCTCTTCTAAAAAGGTCATTTTGTTCTCAAATGACACAACAAGCAGTCATTTTAATACACTCTTATGTGAACCATTGAACACTAATATGCACAAGGTAAAACTCTATACTCAACTTGAAACACAGTAGAAACTTATTTTCTTCAGTGTTCTACTTACTAAAGAGGGTATTTTTCTGTAGTAAAATACTGAGATATTGTTTTTAGACTCGGAGTACACAGATGTGTATATATTTTACATATTTTTCTGACATGTAAAAAATTGCACTAATTTATTGTAAAATATTGTGTAACCACATGAAAGTGATGTCTTGTATAACATATTTTTGAGTTCAAAAACTAAACAAATGTGTTTTCTCCTTGCATCCACTCATTTTTCATCAATATGACATGCAATGTGTGTCCTTATGGGGTGATGATTTCAGATTGTAAACCGGTATGAAGAGAGTTTGCCCATGTGATGAGGAAGTGAACTTAGTATGGCAGTTGATTTTAGACAGTGTGTTCAATGCGACAACCAGGGTTTTTCTTCCTGAAAATTGTGTGTAATCCAGAGAATTGTGTGTAGTGGTTTGGAAAGAGTGTGTTTTAGAACTGAAATGTGAGAGTAAAGAAGGAATTGTGTTTAGTGTTCATTGATATTGGTTAGGGGAGTTGGGAAACGGGTGAGATGTTCCGAGAATTGTGTGTGAAGTACCAGAAATTGTGTGTAAGCAATCGAGAAAAACTGTATCTTAAAGCCTTGGTTGTGCATGTGGTGAAGAGTGTTATTCATGCTGTGTTGTTGTTATGTACTAAGGGACTACTTTGGACTCTGCTCTACTGTTACCCACTGGCCTGTGTGTGTGTGTGTGTGTGTGTGTGTGTGTGTGTGTGTGTGTGTGTGTGTGTGTGTGTGTGTGTGTGTGTGTGTGTGTGTGTGTGTGTGTGTGTGCATTATCGTGTGTGTGTGTGTGTGTGTGTGTGTGTGTGTGTGTGTGTGTGTGTGTGTGTGTGTGTGTGTGTGTGTTGTCGTGTGTGTGTGTGTGTGTGTGTGCATTATCGTGTGTGTGTGTGTGTTGTGGTGAGTATGTGTTGTGGTGTGTGTGTTATGGTGTGTGTGTGTGTGTTTGTGTGTGTGTGTGTGTGTGTGTGTGTGTGTGTGTGTGTGTGTGTGTGTGTGTGTGTGTGTGTGTGTGCGCGCGCTTGTGTGTGTGGGTGGTTGACGTTTAAGGGCGTAACGCAAAAAAAAAAAAAAAGTTTTTCAAATTCCTGAAAAAAATAATGGATAAAAATTGGAAAAAAATAGAAAAAAATAAAGCACTTAGTGGTCTGTGGAATTTCACCTTATTTTTGCCATTTTTGGGAAAATGTGTCCTGCATCAACACATAACATAGGCATGTCACACCGCAGGAAAATGGAGTCACACCACAGGGAATTCACTGCATTATGGCCATTTTAATCCTTTTGTATACATGACTGACATCTGAGCTCATGCGAACTTGATAATAATATTGTGTTTAATCTTAATATGTGTTTTCATTAATAAAAAAACTTTTTTTTCCTCCTATAAGAGCAGTCACACCACAGGACACCATAAAATGAACCTAAGCATTGCGTGACAGAAAGATTGCAAAATGAAGACATATTAAGAGGTTAAGAGTCACCTTAAACTTCCACAGCACTCTCCAATAACTGAGGTACTGACTGGTTAGGAGCCAGTCTTTAAGACCCTTGTAGTTGGCCTTGTAGCTGCCCATTCACAAACATTGACATACATGTCACCCCACAGGACGCAATTTGTGTTACGAAATTGAACTTGTAGTTAATATTACTGTCTTGAGTTTTTTCCACATTCACATATCTTAATCTAAAGTTAAGATTTATGCAATCATGCCAAATGCTTCATACATTATTCAAAATGTTGTTGGTTAATTTATATATATATATATTATTATATATTGTTTCATTAATGTTACAGTCACACCGCAGGAAATTTGACATATAAACCTTTACATAAATCTTAACAAAAATGTTTCTTCTCATCTAAGACTAATATGAAACATAATGTACCACATCTTCTTTCCTTGACATTTGTTTTTTAAAGGAAAATAACAGTTTTGTAGGTTTTTAACCAATGTTACGAAAAAACAAGGCGTCACGTCTCCCACCCGTGTGTGTGTGTTATGGTGTGTGTGTACGTGTGCATTATCGTGTGTGTGTGTGTGTTATGTTGTGTGTGTGTGTGTGTGTATGTGTGTGTGTTATGATGTGTGTGTGTGTGTGTTATGGTGTGTGTGTGTGTGTGTGTGTGTGTATGTGTGTGTGTGTGTGTTATGGTGTGTGTGTGTGTGTGTGTGTGTGGAGATGACTCCTTAGTGGCTCTGCCTTTATATGGTCCGACCAGCCAGCCGCCCTCCCCAGGGAAACCCCCACGTCGTGTGTTTGTGTGTGTGTGTGTGTGTGTGTGTGTGTGTGTGTGTGTGTGTGTGTGTGTGTGTGTGTGTGTGTGTGTGTGTGTGTGTGTGTGTGTGTGTGTGTGTGTGCATGTGTTGATTTGCAGCATTATGTCATGTGCACTCACTCACTGTCTCCCACGCACACACACACCCTCCTGCTTTGTGTCTCGTCTGCATCGATGTGATTCGTATAGGCTCGATCTTCTCTCTGGGCACTTTAACAAGGGCACTCTGGAACCTGCTGTGTGTGTGTGTGTGTGTGTGTGTGAGAGAGAGAGGGGTGTATTTTATCGTATGAGGCAGCTGTTTTTGAACAACTGTCTTCTCAGCAGTGCTTCAGTGTGTGTGTGTATGTGTGTGAATGTGTGTGTGTGTGTGTGTGTGTGTGTGTGTGTGTGTGTGTGTGTGTGTGTGTGTGTGTGTGTGTGTGTGTTTGTGTGTGTGTGTGTGTGAGTGTGTGTGTGCGTGTGTGTGTGTGTGTGTGTGTGTGTGTGTGTGTGTGTGTGTGTGTGTGTGTGTGTGTTACTGTTGGTTTGGAACTCTGGACATCCCATATTAGCTGCAAAGCCAATCAACGGCCTGGCTGGTTGCCGGGGCAACATGGATGTTGTGTGTCGACGGTCCCTCCCCCAACACAACACAACACAGCACAGCAGCACAGCACAGGACAACACAACACAGCACAGCACAGCACAGCACAGCACAACACAGCACAGCACAGCACAGCACAGCACAACACAGCACAGCACAGCACAGCACAGCACAGCACAGCACAGCACAGCACAACACAACGCAACGCAACGCAACGCAGCGCAGCGCAGCGCAGCGCAGCACAGCACAGCACAGCACAGCACAGCACAGCACAGCGCAGCACAGCACAGCACAGAGCAGCACAACACAACACAGCACAGCACAGCACAGCACAGCACAACACAGCACAGCACAGCACAGCACAGCACAACACAACACAGCACAGCACAGCACAGCACAGCACAGCACAGCACAACACAGCACAGCGCAGCACAGCCCAACACAGCACAGCACAGCACAGCACAACACAACACAGACAACACAACACAACACAGCACAACAGAGCACAACAGAGCACAACAGAGCACAGCACAGCACAGCACAGCACAGCCCAGCACAGATCAGCACAGCACAACACAGCACAGCACAGCACAGCACAGCACAGCACAGCACAGCGCAGCACAGCACAGCACAGCACAGCACAGCACAGCTCAACACAACACAACACAACACAACAGCGCAGCGCAGCGCAGCGCAGCACAGCACAGCACAGCACAGCACAGCGCAGCACAACACAACACAGCACAACAGCAAAACACAACACAGCACAGCACAGCACAGCACAGCACAACACAACACAGCACAGCACAGCACAGCACAACACAACACAGCACAGCACAGCACAGCACAGCACAGCACAGCACAGCACAGCACAGGGCAGCACAGCACAACACAGCACAACACAGCTCAGCGCAGCGCAGCACAGCACAGCACAGCACAGCACAGCACAATACAGTACAGCACAGCACAGCACACATCACTCAACACCACAGCAATGTACAGCACAGCAGAGCACAGCCCAGCACAGATCAGCGCAGCGCAACACAGCACAGCACAGCACAGCACAGCACAGCACAGCGCAGCACAACGCAGCACAGCACAGCACAGCACAGCACAGCACAGCACAGCACAGCACAACACAGCACAACACAACACAACACAACACAACACAACACAACACAGCACAGCACAGCACAGCACAGCACAGCACAGCACAGCACAGCACAACACAACACAACACAACACAACACAGCACAGCACAGCACAGCACAGCACAGCACAACACAACACATCACATCACATCACATCACATCACATC